>NC_053495.1:12060659-12299331 GCF_905171775.1 Rana temporaria | reverse complement strand
GCCACCCATGACCAGCCTGGATTGGGTCCTTAAGCCCTCTGGTCCACTATAAAATGAGAAGGGCACTGCAAAGGAGAGCTCAGAGTAAGTATATTGCATCGCATCATGTCAAGAAACCACCTGAAGCCGAGCCTGAAAGGGTAGGTAGGAACTAGTAGACAGTTGTATTCACCTCACCTCATTTCACATTCACTTGTGCAGATGCAGAATTTTCAAAGCGGACCATAGGCATTCATTCCCCCTTAGCCCACGGTTGACCCAAAGGGTAGCCAGAAGAAGTAGCCACTTTGGACGCTTTAGCAGGAAAGGCACAAAAAGGGCAGTACCTCCAACCTATGATGGTGAAGACGCTTGCAGTTCATGGGGAGGTTGGGCACGCCTTTTTACCTTAGAGCAGTGGTTCTCAACCTGGGGTCGGGACCTCTCTAGGATCGAATGATGATTTGCCAGGGGTCACTGAATCCTGGACTGTTCCTGAAGCCTGCACCACTCTCCCAGCCTTTATGGGGCCGCCCAGCACGGCTGTCCCTGAAGCCTGTGGCTGCCCATCTTGGCTGATCCTGGAGCCCGCGGCCGCCCACTCAGCCTCTTTGAAGCTGCCCATTCGGTTCATTGCATGGCTGGGGGGCAGAGACTAGAGGTCAGCTGACTAGTGAGAAATGTGAAGAGGGAGGGGCTGGAGGAGACCCTGTCTCCTGATTTCGGCATAGGTGTCACTGCTACGAGACACCACAAAGTCGGAGACACAGTGAGTAACACTACCTGTGATTATAGTTGCCATTAAAAGTCCCCACTACAGTTCTCCGATCAGCAGATGGCCTTGATCAAGAGCACCTAAGTTGGCTGATCAGAATTCCCCCCCAGCACTGCCACTCATCCCAACTCCTTGCCAGCACTGCTACTCAAACCATTACCTCATACCATTCCCCCCACCAAGGAGTAAGAGAAGAAATGAAAATAGAGAATACATGGAAGGGAAAAGAGGGCGAGGAACAAAGAAAAAAGGAGAGAAAGAATAGGAGAAAGAAAAAGAAAGATGGCTAGAGAGAGGGATGGGGGAAAAAAAACAAGAAACTAAGATAGAGAGAGATGAAAGGGAAAGAAAGGAGAACAAAGAGAAAGAGTGGTACATCCCAAAATGTACCATGGGTTTTAATATTATACGAGTGGAAAGGACACTAAATGTCCGCGGGTTAGATGTGCAAATTACTTGTCTTGCCTTGCGTGCTGACAACCCATGCTACGAAAATAATTTAACTGTAAGGCCGGGTACACACGGACAAACATGTATGGTGAAAGCGGTCCGTCGGACCGTTTTCACCATACATGTCTGCCAGAGGGCTTCTGTACGATGGTTGTACACACCATCGTACAGAAGTCCGCGCGTAAACAATACGCGGGGCGTGTCCGCGGTGTCGCCGCGTCGATGACGCGGTGTCGCCGCGACAATGACGCGGCGACGTGGGCGGCCCGCCTTTAAAATGCTTCCACGCATGCGTCGAAGTCATTCGACGCATGCGAGGCACGGCGGGCGGCTGGACATGTACGGTAGGTCTGTACTGACGACCGTACATGTCCGAGCGGGCTGAATTCCAGCGGGCTGTTTTAAAACAAGTCCAGGAATATTTGTCTGCTGGGAAAAGGCCCGGCGGGCAAATGTTTGCTGGAATTCGGCCCGCTCGCGCCCACACACGACCAAACATGTCTGCTGAAACTGGCCTGCGGGCCAGTTTCAGCAGACATGTTTGCTCGTGAGTATGGGGCCTTAGGGGTCCCCACAACTTGGGAAATTTTATCAAGGGGTGACAGCGCTAGAAGGTTGAGAGCCACTGCTTTAGAGGCTAAAAGACCCTGTCCAAAAACAGCCATAGCCTACAGTAGGTATCTTGGAAGCACATCAGATGTTTGATCTCAGACCTGCGCTAGACATAGTAGGACACTGATTGGAATACAATGGACAACACAGTCATTCACATTTACTCTACATTAAGGCTGGTTTAAACCAGGCCCGTAGTACTGTGTTGGGTAGTGTTGCCCAGTGTAGGCACAATGCAAAGCCTCGCATGGCATAGGGCGTGTTCACACCAACAAACTGAATTGTTGTACATTAATGTGGGTTGGTGATGAACCAGCCTTTAATAGAACACTTCTGTTTTAATTCCATATGCAGACCAGATTTACATAAAGCAATTTCTATGTGGATTAACCTATAATTTAGCAATCCTTCTGTGAAAGGTAAACATGTTACTGTTTGCTATGGAATTCCAAGCTTTGGACATCTTCGGTCTTTCTTTGCTAATTTTTTTGTGCTAACTTTCAGACTGCCATGGATGTAAGCCTATACCAGTGATAGCGAACCTTGGCACCCCAGATGTTTTGGAACTACATTTCCCATGATGCTCAACTACACTGCAGAGTGCATGAGCATCATGGGAAATGTAGTTCCAAAACATCTGGGGTGCCGAGATTCACCATCACTGGCCTATACCATCCACCAAGGGAAACCTATTGTGGGAAACAAGGAAGGCCTGGCTTCTGACTTATTTCCATGTTCTAGTCAATGACTCAACACGTTGCTAGAGGCTCAACATGGCAGCCAGTCAACCAGCATTTACAGAAGGGGATCAACAGCTTAGGGCAATGTCTCCCCCCAATAAGACCATTTAACTGATCGGTCCAGAAAAGGTAACAGCTACACACTGAACATCATGGTGAATGAGACTAGTAAAAAGAGCCCCCACTTTGTGATCCTTTAAGCTGTGACTGGTGAGTTGAGGAAACGTCACACAAACTTGGGACATTAGCGACATTAGTATGAGGCTGAGCAGGTCTCCTATGGCTTGGTGTAAGTAGCAAGGCTCTTTTGTGCTTAATATTTAGGGGGCCAAAAGTCATTAAAGGATTCTATAGGCAAATGTATCCCCAATGCTTCTCTTCTACCTCTAGATCATGTCCCAACATTATTTTTTCCTTTCATCTTGGTCCTGCAATAAGAAACAACTTATTTTACTTCCTCACATCAATGTAGGCGCACCCCCAGAACTACATCTCCCAAGAGCCCTTTCCTAAATAGAGAGCTTATGCAGACTCTTGGGAATCAAAGCAGTTGTTTTGCTAGAAAATAAGTCAATGTATGCATATGGAGTTTGACAGAGAGGGACGGGGGATAGGTAAAGTTCTCTATTCCAGCAGGAAGGGCCTATCTGGTTGGGTTTTTAGTGCAGCAGAAGCATTGTGTTGTTGGTCCCAATAGGAAGATGGCACTTCACTGGATTTCTGGTAATTTTCTACACTTGCAGCGCCTTTAAGGAGGAAAAACATGGGAGAATATGCATGTGTTGCAAAGTTGTACTGACAGAGTTCCTCCTTTTAGCCATAAAACAGAAACATTCTCCACTTGTTGCCCAATGAGGATTGGTGGGTAGTAAATCTCCACTTTGGAGAGCTTAGAAATGCTCATTAGTAGTTATTGTGCTCATTAAATACAATGGAGCCCCAGCCTTGGAAACCCATAAAAAGCTAATAGAACTCGTGATATCTATTAACTGCATGGTTCAGTGTCTACACCACAAGAGTGAGGGAAAAGCCATGCATGGGGTGGTGGCAAGGTCGAGAAGCCGTTTACTCACGCCGGGCTCCTCCTGACCTCTTCACCCGTCCTGGAAAAAGAAATTGTAAAACATTCCCAAAATGAGAGGTAGCCCTCATTACACAATTCTTCAAACAGGCACCTAAAATGCCACCAACTTCCATTCTATAAACAACATGGCTGCCAGATGAATAAACTTGGCTCAATGCACCCATTGGCTGGCACATCATTCTTTGAATGGAAATTTGCTCTAGCACCAAAAAGGCTGCCACCACTGTGAATAATTGTCAAATCAACGGGCAGAATGTCAGAAACCACTGTGAATGATTGCCACCCCAACACAAAGAATGGCTGCCACCATTATAAATGAGTGTCACCTCAACATATAGAATGGCTGCCACCACTATGAATAAGTGTCAATCCTCGAAGTCGATCTTTTTTTTCTTTTTCTTTTTTTTTTTGTGATTTTTTTTTTCTTTTTGGGCAAATGGGCCTATCTTGAGGAAGGGGCCTGGAGATGCAGCTCCATCAGCCCCTATGTTAATCCGGCCCTGAAAGTAGCCCGGAGAGGAGCAAAGGGGAATATTATAGAGTGTCACTTGGGTCTGCTGACATCACTTCAAGGATGGAAGCACCCAGCAGGAGTCTCAGGGCTTTTGTATGTCCACACGAGAGGGGGGGGGGGGTATACAGGTAGATAACATACATTACATATACATATAATCTTATAGGAAGATTTTTGTTGAAATAAAGGATCTGGTGACAGGGTCTGTTTAAGGTGAAATGTTTTTACATTTTTGACTATTAAAAGGAAAAGCCTCTCCTGTGCCCCTCTCTGAATAGGTTTAATCGGGCCTGGTTTTCCTAACCTATAAACGTCACTGACTCTCATTCAGGGGTGGATCCAGGGGGGGGCAACCCGGCAATTGCCACCCCAAGAAATTAGTTTTAGTTGCGGAATTCGCGGGCGCCAGGGTGTCTGAGCAGGCGGCTCCGATAAATTAGTTTTAGTTGCAGAATTCATGGGCGACGAAGAGTCTGAGCGGGCGGCTCCGCAGTGAGTGAGAGTCAGAGAGTGGGTGGACAACTGGTTGGCTCTGTGCTCTGTGGGTGTGTGGGCAGCTGGCCAATCACAAAGCATGGGGGAGCAGAGAGATGACATCATCTCTCCCGCTTTGCATCCCTGCAGTAAGTTTCGCCCTCAATGTGCAGGCAGCAAAGAGATTACATCATCTCTCTGCTGCCTGACTCTGACAAGCAAAACACCCCCTTAGCAAGTGACAATCCTCAACATGTGGCAGGTGATGTGAAAGTGACAATCTGCAACTTGTGGCAGGTGTCGTGGCAAGTGACAATCCACAACATGTGGCAAATGACAATCCGCAACATGTGGCAGGTGACGTGGCAAGTGACAATCCGCAACATGTGGCAGGTGTCGTGGCAAGTGACATTCTGCATCTTGTGGCAAGTGACAATCCGCAACAGGTGGCAGGTGACGTGGCAAGTTACAATCCGCAACATGTGGCAGGTGACGTGGCAAGTGACAATCCGCAACATGTGGCAGGTGACGTGGCAAGTGACAATCTGCATCTGGTGGCAGGCAAGTGACATTCCGCAACTTGTGGCAAGTGATGTGGCAAGTGACAATCTGCAACGTGTGGCAGGTGACGTGGCAAGTGACAATCCGCAACATGTGGCAGGTGACGTGGCAAGTGACAATCTGCATCTGGTGGCAGGCAAGTGACATTCCGCAACTTGTGGCAAGTGATGTGGCAAGTGACAATCTGCAACGTGTGGCAGGTGACGTGGCAAGTGACAATCCGCAACATGTGGCAGGTGACGTGGCAAGTGACAATCTGCATCTGGTGGCAGGCAAGTGACATTCCGCAACTTGTGGCAAGTGACAATCTGCAACGTGTGGCAGGTGACGTGGCAAGGGACAAGCTGCATCTGGTGGCAGGCAAGTGACATTCGGCAACTTGTGGCAGGTGATGTGGCAAGTGACAATCTGCAACGTGTGGCAGGTGACGTGGCAAGTGACAAGCTGCATCTGGTGGCAGGTGACGTGGCAAATGACACACTCGGGGCTCCCACTGATTCTACATTATGGTGAGTTGAACCATTTCATTTTATATTACAATGTAATAATGGAAATAATGCGCTTCAATCATCCTGACACCATAACAACCACGGTGCCGTGATCATTGAAGTAATTTCCCTGATAAATTGCCCCCCAAAAAAAAAAAAATTCTGTTAGTGCCCCTCCTGATACTAGACTCTGGATCCGCCCCTGCTCTCATTACACCATCCAAAAATACTTTACTTAGCTGGTCTAGTGTCTAAAAACAGGACCAGCTTCCCCAGCAACTTCCTCTTTTCCATTGAGACGGATGTGTGAGAAACATTGGTGTCTGATTATCATGCTCCTGCCCAGGAGGTGGTCTGCATTGTTCAGAGGAGAGAGATTGGTGGCTGGGGAAAAATCCTTGGGCAAGAGTTGGTGGGGTCCCGCTATGAGCAATGGGCGAGGGAGTTTTTATCAACCGGTTGTAATTCTTGCCCTGAGTACAATCTCACCTGTGTAGCCCTGGTTGCAGTTGCAGATGACCTGCCTTGACCGTGGTTCTTGGTGACATGATGCGGCAAAGTGGCGCCCACTGTTGGGACCTTCTGGACATGGGCATGGCCGACAATGATCACCAGATCCCAGTACAGGGTTTCCAAAGAAGCCTGGGGCACACCTGGAATATAAAGATGGATACTTAAACCTTGTTTGCACCTTTTCATGGTGGTGCACAGATCATACAACCACAGGAGGAATCGGATTATACATTCGCGGTGACCAGTGATGAAAGTCACCTATCACATCTGTCTCCCACGCTGTTGTCCCGGCAGTTCAGACAAGCTCCCGTCCTCTGATCGCACTCCTCCGAGTGGCTGTTGCATATGCACTTTCGGCAGTTTGGAAAGCCCCAGTGCCCCGGCTGGCAGCGATCACATTTGGAGCCATATGCGCCAGGCCGACAAGGGCACTGCCCATTGTATTGGTCGCAGAAGTTATGTGTGGATCCCTCCAGGTTACAGTCACAGGCTAAAAAAAGAAAAAGAAAATACCGATCAGCAGAAATCCATGTCGCTGCTAAATGCTCACCATCCTTGATTCCCAAGGCTGCTATTGGGTGCCTGCCCGAGACCCCATACCCGCTCTACAAATCAAGCGTTGAAAAAAATTAATGGGCTACACACCAACGGTGTAAAAAAAATGCTAAAAGCAGTATCATTTAATAATAGAGTACACAGCATAACATTTTGCTTGCTATCCACCTACTTCAGCAAGTCTTCATGATTAAGACCTTTTTTGACGAAACACATTGGGGCGGAGGCACAAGTTACTGGATTAAACTGCTTTGAGAATTTGTGATGTCATCAGTGTGAGACCAGTTCATTTCTTTTGACACTTAAACACTTGCCGACTGTCTAACGTAGATATATGTCGGCAGAATGGCACCGGCAGGCAAAGTAACGTACAAGTACAACAAAGTGGGGTAGAGAGAAAGGGGGGATTATAACGGTGCCAGGAAACATATATATTATAAATGGTACATATATGTATATATATATATATATATATATATATATATATATATATATATATATATGTACTATTTCTAGTTTCTATGTTTCCTGGCACCGTTATAATCCCCCCTTCGCTCCTTCGCTCTACCCCACTTTGTTAAACAAAACTGGGAGGAGGTGCCAATTACCTTGAGGACTTTTTAGCCATACCCCATTCTCTAACGTACAGGTACGTTGCTTTGAATCTGCCGCCTAGCGGGTGCACACGCTTGCCACGAGCTTTGTGATCGTGCCCACGGGGCCCGCAGACTCGATGTCTGCCGGTGTCTCGCGATCATGTCACGGAGTGGCAGAACAGGGAGATGCCTATGTAAACAAGGCATTTGCTCGTTCTGCCTAGTGACAGGACAGTGATCTACTGCTCCCTGTCATTGGGAGCGGTGATCAGTGTCGTGTCACTCATAGCCCAGCCCCCTCACAGTAAGAATCACTCCCTAGCAGGGGCGGACTGACAACTCATGGGGCCCCCGGGCAATAGAAGTTTATGGGGCCCCCGGGCTTACAGATGGCCACTACGCCAGGAGGCATTGCAGAGGTGGGACAGCTAAAATCGGAGGAATTTCACATCAAAAGCATGTCGTTTTCAGACATATCAGGGACAGATGTAAAATAAAACACAGAATTTTACACACTGTCCCTGGTTTTACTTAGCCTTGCAACCCTGATGGGGCCCTCTAGTGGCATGGGGCCCTCAGGCAGTGCCCGAGTGCCACAATGATCAGTCCGCCCCTGCTCCCTAGGACACACTTTACCCCTTCCTCGCCCCCTAGTGGTCAACCCCCTTCCTTGCCAGTGTCATTTCCACAGTAATCAGTGCATTTTTATAGCACTGATCGCTGTATAAATGACAATGGTCCCAAAATAGTGTCAAAAGTCTCCGATGTGTCTGCCGCAATATCGCAGTCACGATAAAAATCGCAGATCGCCGCCATTACTAGTAAAAAAATAATAATTATAAAAATGTCATAAAACTATCCCCTATTTTGTAGACGCTATAACTTTTGCGCAAACCAATCACTATACGCTTATACGATTTTTTTTTTTTACCAAAAATATGTAGAAGAATACGTATCGGCCTAAACTGAGGAAAATAAATGTTTTTATATATATTTTTGGGGGATATTTATTATGGCAAAAAGTAAAAAATATTGCTTTTTTTCCTCAAAATTGTCGCTCTATTTTTGTTTATAGCGCAAAAAATAAAAACCGCAGAGGTGATCAAATACCACCAAAAGAAAGCTCTATTTGTGTTTGAAAAAAAGGACGTCAATTTAGTTTGAAAGCCACGTCGCACGACCGCGCAATTGTCAGTTAAAGCGTGACGCAGTGCCGAATCGCAAAAAATGGCCCAGTCATTGGGCAGCCAAGCCAATGGTTAATAAAATACTGACACGTAGCAAATCAGAAACAAGCACCCTGACCGCCTTTCCCAGCCAATAAGGAATGGCAAGTCTCAACTCACCCACACTTAAATCATTTCACACATCCCCCTCCCCCCAATTATGTATTACAGCCGTGGTTAAGTTACTTCTGCAGCCAGAAGGTCCAAATCCATGCGTCCCAGGGGCACATTGGTCACATCGCCGTCCAATGACGTTTGGTTTACACCGGCACTGTCCTCCATACGGATCGCACTCTGAACTCAGAGATCCTTGAGGGTCGCAGTTACATGCTAGAGAAAATAAAAAAAATATCATTCATTAGACCAAATGTCTTTTTTTATACAGGGTACAAACATAATAAATACAAGAATTACAAATGCAGAAATCAAAAGTTTTGGGATTTTCGATAAGGCCACTAGCAGTAGAGTGAAGTATCTCTGTTTATTCACCGCTAGAGGGCAGTATAACACCTGATACCCAAATCTTTGAAACAAAAATTGTGTTCGGCCAAACATGGTAAACTAATAGAACAAAAATGCTGGGAAGTATGTCCTGCCAAAAAACAAAAAAATACTTTTTCTACTAAACTCCCTCAAGTTAAAAAACGTAGCTTGATATAAAAACCATCGACATACGGAAAAATTTATTAGGGTTTTTCTTTTGCCATAAATTTATATTTTTGCGAAAGTGTCAAAAGACAAAAGGTAAAAAGGGAAAGGAAAGAACTAAAACAGTACAAATGTATTATATTTAATTAATTATCATCCCTTTATCAAAAGTTTCAACCAGTGATTTTCTTCAATGTAGAAGTGATTTGAGTGGCTATGCAGGTGGTGGAAGGTGGTCTAAAATACCCCAGATCGTTCCATAAAGAGGACCTGTCATGGTCCGTGTTATCACAAGGAATGTTGTTCATCCTTTGTGATAGCAATAAAGTCGATTCATTTAAAAAAAAAAAACTATCAAAAACAAATAAGAGAATTCTTTTTTTTTAAGTGCCTCTGACCTGCCCCCTCCCCCCCCCTGCGCTCACGTACAAATGTGAACACGCATGTAAGTCCCGGACGCACGTATAAACGATGATGGTATCGCCGCAAAGGTCAGATAGAGTGCAATAATTCTAGCACCGGACCTCCTGTGCCATCAGGAATTATGGGGCCCCTTACACAGCTTCAGGCATGGGCACCCTGGAGAGAACCAGGGGGGGGGGGGCTTGCCGTGAATTGAGAAGCGGGGGGGGGGGGTGCCACAAATTGGGGGGGTTTCCCTGGGGACCTCTGGGCCCCTTACAAATAAAAGAAAATAAAGAAAAAAAAATATATATATATATATATATATATATATATATATATATATATATATATATAAAATTACAAAAAAAAGGGGGCCCTTTAATAAAACCGGGGGCCCTGGGGACCTCCTGGGCTCTTTAATAAAAAAAACTTGAAAAAATAAAAATATATAAAAAAAAAGGGGGGGGGGGCTTTTGCCATCCAGCCATATTTTTAAATAAATAAAAAAAAATATATAAAACAAATATTTAATTAAAAAAATAAAAAGGGTTGTTGCCATCTGGGGCCCTGGGGACCTCTGGGCCCCTGGGGACCTATGAGCCCTTTAATAGAAAAAAGAAAAAAAAATATATATATATAAAAAAAATAAAACATTTATTTGTATAAAAGAAAAAAAAGGGAGTGTTACCATCCGAGACCCTGTGAACCTAAGGGGCCCCTGGGGATCTCTGGGCCCTTTAATAAAAATAAAAGACAAAAAAAATATATATAAAAAAATAAAAAACACATTTTTATAAAAAAAATAATTTATATAATTTTTTTTTATAAAAATAAGGGGGGGGGATTGCCATCCGGGACCCTGGGGACCTCCAGACACCTTACAAAAAATAAATAAAACATTTAAAGAAAGGATTAAACAAAAAGGGGGGTGGCCATCCGGGCCCCTGGGGACCTCCGGGCCTCTTACAGGTGTTTACAGGTGTTTAATGTGACATGTCACTGTCGGCAGCGCCCCCCCCCCCCCCCACTTCTCAACTTTAATGTGACATGTCATTTTGCTTAGGGCCCCAGGGAGGTCAGGATCGGCACTGGCAGTAGGGAACCAGGAAGTGAAGCGATTCCCTTACTGAAGATGGCGGTGGCAGCACCCGAGAGCCGACGGACAGATTGGCTTTGGCTGCCGACATTGCGGGCGCCCAGGACAGGTAAGTGTCCATTTATTAAAAGTCAGCAGCTGCAGTATTTGTAGCTGTTGACTTTTAATAATTTTTTTTTCGGCTTTAAATACTTTAAATGCACAATGTGATACAATCATAGAACAAAAGGTCAACAGTAATGTCAGTGTTCTCACACTGCACAGAATGTATCAATCAAGAATCCTAATTTCTTTTTAAGATTCTCGATTGATACATTCTGTCCATTGTGAGAACACTGACATTACTGCTGACCTTTCGTTCCAAGATTGTATCACATTGTGCATTCAAACAGATTCTCAAACAATGATCTACTAAATTAGATAATTGATTCCAGATTGTTTGATTTTCTAATTGATTGAAAATTAGCTATATGTGTTACCATGTATGTGGTCATTTATAGGCACAAGATTTTGAAGAAGGGCCTGATGTGTATTAGCCTGAAACTGTTATCTTTCTGATGTATTTTTTGATAAATTTGGATAAAAAAATAGTTCTATATTTCAGCCCTTTGGAGGGCTTGATTGATTTTGCACATACTGCTGTGACCGACGTGCACCTCACCCCCTGAACTTTTTAATATATATATATATATATATATATATATATATATATATATATATATATATATATATATATATATATATATATATATATATATATATATATATATTATTGCTGTCAAGCGATTAAAATTTCTAATCGCATTAATGTCATAAAGAGAAAATATGATACTGCGCTAAACGAAACAAACAAAACTTAAAACTAAACGAGCTGCAACAAAAATTGTGATATACACACAATGACCAATCAAAACAAAACGAATAAGTTGCGCTAAACATATGTGAATGTGAAAAATAAATGAAAAAATTTTAAGTGTCCATAAGTGTCCAATGAACAATAAAAATATATTGAAAGTTCAGGTTATTGTTGAGTGAAGTTTTAACCGTGATTAGCAAACAGAACTCCTCCACCAGTGAAAGGATAAAAAAGCTATGCGCTTACCAGAAGGGCAAGCATTTAGGGCTTGCAGCTGGAATACCCCCAGCAAGGGTCTTAGTGGAAACTGCTGCTGATGATCCAAATAATATTCCTCAAATGATGTAGATGGATATGGAATCCGAAAAACATGAAAGAGATATATATACAGCATATAGTGATGTACCGCAGATAACACAGGATAATGAGCACACCAGGAAAAGCCACCACCAAATAGGGTCACCAAATAAGGGGGACTCTTACCAGATATGCTAAATAGAGTGCTTGTGGCCAAACCCAGCCAGGGCCTTTAGGTAATCTCCAAACACGCCAGCCAAAGCACACGGCTTTCTCAGACACCCATAATGGAATATGTCGCCATAAAGAAAGATGAAATCCACATAGTAAAGTATCGCAGAGATAGGTTTAATAAAAAATAGATGCACTTACATAAAAAGAAATAATGTCAGCGTTAAAAATTGCGAGCCGGCCGGCTTCTACGAGCGCCCGTCCTTCGGGACCTAGACGCAGCACGTCAGAGCGTCTCCTCCTCCCGACGTACGTTTCGTCAGTATGTGACGTCGTCTGGGGAACGGGCGACGCAATGACGTGTCGCGTTTAAATACATAATAATAAGAACCAAGCCTCGATGTGGATGCAGTCCCGACCATCACGTGACGAGAATTACCCAATCATAGGACCGCAAACTAAAGCAAGGCGAATGCTGCGATAGACACCGCTGAATAATCAATGCAGTACCACAGCAGCACTTAAAATAATGACAAGGGTATTATGAACATTAAAATAATGTGCATTCTCGAGTCAAGCCAACCACTAAGGCTCAAGAATACCTATACAAGCTCCTAAAAAATATAAGCTCTAAAAAAATCAGTAAATTACGACTGTTATATTAGGACTCTAACAAGAGTCGTTTGCAAAAATAATTAATAATTGCAATGGTGTATAAATATAAGATTAAAAGATGGCCTTACTATTAAATATCCTAATTCTTATAAGGCATCCTCCATAAAGCCAAAATGACCCCATGAAGGGTATGTATTGCCATGAAACAAAATTAATAAATAGGGAGAAGAAGGGATGGCAAGGAGGATAGGGAGAGAGGGGGAAAGTAAGGAAGGGGGGAGGGGAAAGGGAAGGGAAGGGAGGAAAGGGGGGAGGGGAAATAAGAAAAGGGAAGAAAGGGAGAAAAAATTGTCAAAATATCATCAAAAAGAATGTATGTATATGACAATGAGGCTCGCCCCATTAGAGGCCCACAATCATACAGCCTGTGTTGGGCTTGACTGAAGTTGGCACACAACAAACAAAAATAATAAAAAACATTTGAAAATAAATATATATATATAATAATATGTTAAAATATTAATCAAGCATTATTGATGAATGCATTAACATCTACTTCCACATTTAATCCATGTGGGGTATAACATTTGACCTTATGTATCCACCCCATTTCGAGTCTGGAAATACTCCTAACCAAAGATCCCCCTCGCCAATGTGGGGTATACTTGTCAATGCCTAAAAAGACTGTTTTAGAAGGGTCTTTGCTATGCGACAATAAATAGTGTTTAGACACTGAATGGTTGGTAAAACCATTTAAGATGTTTGTAATATGCTCATTGAGCCTGACCGAAAGGGGTCTTTTGGTCCTGCCAATGTATTGCAGCCCACATGGGCATTGGAGTAAGTAAACCACTCCTACAGTGGAACAAGTTATGAATGGTTTGATCTTATGCTCCTCTGAGGTGGATGTAGAAGTAAAAACATGAGTACGTCTCTGTGTGCACCCATTAAGGGAGCACACCCGACAATTCCTGCATTGGTAAAATCCCGTGTAGGAATCCAAAAACGTCATCCTTGGAGGAGGTGGTTCTATAACATTGGGGGCCAGCCTGTGTCTTAAAGCTGAAACACCTCTGAAGATGACTTGTGGAACAGAGGGTAAAGCAGGACCGAGTATGGAATCATTTAATAAAATGTGCCAATGTTTTCTGACTAATTTTTTTATATTTTGATGTTGGGTGGAAAAAGTAGTCAAAAATGGAACCATGGATAGGTTTTTTACTTTCGGAGGTTTTGTGATAAGAAGGGTTTCTCTATCAATTTTCTTAACCTCCTCTAGAGTAGCCAAAAGGGGGCCCAATGAGTAACCTTTTTCTAAAAATCTTTCAGTCAAAAGTCCACTCTGATTGAGGAACTCCTGTTGGTTGGTACAATTACGCCTAATTCGTAGATATTGACTCTTGGGCACGGACTGTAACCAGGACTTATGATGACAACTGTCAACTGGAATATATGAATTACGGTCCGTTTTTTTAAAATGGGTTGATGTTACAAAATGATTATCTATGATGGAAATCTTCAAATCCAGAAAACTGATGCTGGATTGGCTGGCCTCAAAGTCCAAATGAATACCCCTAGAGTTCTTATTTAGGAGCTCCATGAAGGCCTGTAGGTCCTCATAGGTTCCCTCCCATAGGAGGAGGATGTCGTCAATGTACCTTTTCCACAACTTTAGCTGTGGTGTCTGGCTAACATAGACGACATCCTCCTCCCATAATGCCATGAAGAGGTTGGCCAAACTGGGGGCAAACTTAGCCCCCATCGCCACACCTCTATCCTGGCGATAAAACTGGTGTTGAAACCAGAAATAATTACGAGAGGCTGCGAAATGGAGCAAGTCCAAAATAAAACAAATTTGTTCATCAAATAAACCCGAATCGCACCTGAGGTAATACTCTACTGCGAATAAACCTAGGTCATGCGGAATGATAGTATATAATGATGTAACGTCCGCAGTTACGAGCCAAACATTGGGAGATGGTTTAAGACTGGACAAAATGTTGATGGTATGCCTTGAATCTTTAAGGAGAGATGGCATCGCTGCCACTAAAGGCTGAAGAAAAAAGTCTATGTACCTGCCCACCCGGGAAGTGAGGGAATCTATCCCACTCACTATGGGGCGTCCCGGGGGGCAGGTTTGACTTTTATGAATCTTGGGGAGATAATATATTATTGGCGTTCTAGGGGCCAGAGGAACCAAGTAGGCTCTCTCCTTTTTAGTGATGATACCTTCCCTGAAACCATTTTTAACAATACGATCAAGTTGTTCCAAATAATTGTTTTTAGGATCAGATTTCAAGGGGGTATAAGTATCACGGTCCTCCAAAATTCTGTTCATTTCCAATAAATAATCTGAACGGTTAAGGACAACAATACCGCCGCCTTTGTCGGCAGGCCGAATAACGATATCTTTGTTCTCACATAGAGAATTAAGGCCAGCCAAAAGGTCCTGGTCAACTCTACTGGATTTGACTGGAAGTGATTCTAAATCTTTAAGAAGAGCATCCCTAAATACCCTAATGGCAGGAGCCATAGTGGTAGAAGGGTTATATAAGGATGCATTAGATAGATCAGTATGCACAAAACCTCCCACTTGATTTTGGGTATTGGAAATGGGATTGGAAATCATGTACCTCTTGATATGCACTTTGCGTATGAACTTGTGTATATCAATGTAGGTCTCAAATTTATTTAATTTACGGGGTAAGGCATATTTAAGGCCTTTATCTAGGATAAGCCTTTCAGACTGATTTAAGGCAATGGTACTCAAATTATAAATTCCTGTTCCTGCTAAAACTTTTGCCTTTTTGACTCGTACCCTTCGCCCTCCTCTGACTCCTCTCCTGGGTCGCCTGCACGTTTCACGCCCTGACTGGGCCTGTGAAAACCCCACTGTTGTGGGGTAGGGCCAGAGGAGCCCGTACTGTTTAGAGGGTAAGCTATGTTTGTGAACATAGCTTACCCTCTAAACAGTACGGGCTCCTCTGGCCCTACCCCACAACAGTGGGGTTTTCACAGGCCCAGTCAGGGCGTGAAACGTGCAGGCGACCCAGGAGAGGAGTCAGAGGAGGGCGAAGGGTACGAGTCAAAAAGGCAAAAGTTTTAGCAGGAACAGGAATTTATAATTTGAGTACCATTGCCTTAAATCAGTCTGAAAGGCTTATCCTAGATAAAGGCCTTAAATATGCCTTACCCCGTAAATTAAATAAATTTGAGACCTACATTGATATACACAAGTTCATACGCAAAGTGCATATCAAGAGGTACATGATTTCCAATCCCATTTCCAATACCCAAAATCAAGTGGGAGGTTTTGTGCATACTGATCTATCTAATGCATCCTTATATAACCCTTCTACCACTATGGCTCCTGCCATTAGGGTATTTAGGGATGCTCTTCTTAAAGATTTAGAATCACTTCCAGTCAAATCCAGTAGAGTTGACCAGGACCTTTTGGCTGGCCTTAATTCTCTATGTGAGAACAAAGATATCGTTATTCGGCCTGCCGACAAAGGCGGCGGTATTGTTGTCCTTAACCGTTCAGATTATTTATTGGAAATGAACAGAATTTTGGAGGACCGTGATACTTATACCCCCTTGAAATCTGATCCTAAAAACAATTATTTGGAACAACTTGATCGTATTGTTAAAAATGGTTTCAGGGAAGGTATCATCACTAAAAAGGAGAGAGCCTACTTGGTTCCTCTGGCCCCTAGAACGCCAATAATATATTATCTCCCCAAGATTCATAAAAGTCAAACCTGCCCCCCGGGACGCCCCATAGTGAGTGGGATAGATTCCCTCACTTCCCGGGTGGGCAGGTACATAGACTTTTTTCTTCAGCCTTTAGTGGCAGCGATGCCATCTCTCCTTAAAGATTCAAGGCATACCATCAACATTTTGTCCAGTCTTAAACCATCTCCCAATGTTTGGCTCGTAACTGCGGACGTTACATCATTATATACTATCATTCCGCATGACCTAGGTTTATTCGCAGTAGAGTATTACCTCAGGCGCGATTCGGGTTTATTTGATGAACAAATTTGTTTTATTTTGGACTTGCTCCATTTCGCAGCCTCTCGTAATTATTTCTGGTTTCAACACCAGTTTTATCGCCAGGATAGAGGTGTGGCGATGGGGGCCAAGTTTGCCCCCAGTTTGGCCAACCTCTTCATGGCATTATGGGAGGAGGATGTCGTCTATGTTAGCCAGACACCACAGCTAAAGTTGTGGAAAAGGTACATTGACGACATCCTCCTCCTATGGGAGGGAACCTATGAGGACCTACAGGCCTTCATGGAGCTCCTAAATAAGAACTCTAGGGGTATTCATTTGGACTTTGAGGCCAGCCAATCCAGCATCAGTTTTCTGGATTTGAAGATTTCCATCATAGATAATCATTTTGTAACATCAACCCATTTTAAAAAAACGGACCGTAATTCATATATTCCAGTTGACAGTTGTCATCATAAGTCCTGGTTACAGTCCGTGCCCAAGAGTCAATATCTACGAATTAGGCGTAATTGTACCAACCAACAGGAGTTCCTCAATCAGAGTGGACTTTTGACTGAAAGATTTTTAGAAAAAGGTTACTCATTGGGCCCCCTTTTGGCTACTCTAGAGGAGGTTAAGAAAATTGATAGAGAAACCCTTCTTATCACAAAACCTCCGAAAGTAAAAAACCTATCCATGGTTCCATTTTTGACTACTTTTTCCACCCAACATCAAAATATAAAAAAATTAGTCAGAAAACATTGGCACATTTTATTAAATGATTCCATACTCGGTCCTGCTTTACCCTCTGTTCCACAAGTCATCTTCAGAGGTGTTTCAGCTTTAAGACACAGGCTGGCCCCCAATGTTATAGAACCACCTCCTCCAAGGATGACGTTTTTGGATTCCTACACGGGATTTTACCAATGCAGGAATTGTCGGGTGTGCTCCCTTAATGGGTGCACACAGAGACGTACTCATGTTTTTACTTCTACATCCACCTCAGAGGAGCATAAGATCAAACCATTCATAACTTGTTCCACTGTAGGAGTGGTTTACTTACTCCAATGCCCATGTGGGCTGCAATACATTGGCAGGACCAAAAGACCCCTTTCGGTCAGGCTCAATGAGCATATTACAAACATCTTAAATGGTTTTACCAACCATTCAGTGTCTAAACACTATTTATTGTCGCATAGCAAAGACCCTTCTAAAACAGTCTTTTTAGGCATTGACAAGTATACCCCACATTGGCGAGGGGGATCTTTGGTTAGGAGTATTTCCAGACTCGAAATGGGGTGGATACATAAGGTCAAATGTTATACCCCACATGGATTAAATGTGGAAGTAGATGTTAATGCATTCATCAATAATGCTTGATTAATATTTTAACATATTATTATATATATATATTTATTTTCAAATGTTTTTTATTATTTTTGTTTGTTGTGTGCCAACTTCAGTCAAGCCCAACACAGGCTGTATGATTGTGGGCCTCTAATGGGGCGAGCCTCATTGTCATATACATACATTCTTTTTGATGATATTTTGACAATTTTTTCTCCCTTTCTTCCCTTTTCTTATTTCCCCTCCCCCCTTTCCTCCCTTCCCTTCCCTTTCCCCTCCCCCCTTCCTTACTTTCCCCCTCTCTCCCTATCCTCCTTGCCATCCCTTCTTCTCCCTATTTATTAATTTTGTTTCATGGCAATACATACCCTTCATGGGGTCATTTTGGCTTTATGGAGGATGCCTTATAAGAATTAGGATATTTAATAGTAAGGCCATCTTTTAATCTTATATTTATACACCATTGCAATTATTAATTATTTTTGCAAACGACTCTTGTTAGAGTCCTAATATAACAGTCGTAATTTACTGATTTTTTTAGAGCTTATATTTTTTAGGAGCTTGTATAGGTATTCTTGAGCCTTAGTGGTTGGCTTGACTCGAGAATGCACATTATTTTAATGTTCATAATACCCTTGTCATTATTTTAAGTGCTGCTGTGGTACTGCATTGATTATTCAGCGGTGTCTATCGCAGCATTCGCCTTGCTTTAGTTTGCGGTCCTATGATTGGGTAATTCTCGTCACGTGATGGTCGGGACTGCATCCACATCGAGGCTTGGTTCTTATTATTATGTATTTAAACGCGACACGTCATTGCGTCGCCCGTTCCCCAGACGACGTCACATACTGACGAAACGTACGTCGGGAGGAGGAGACGCTCTGACGTGCTGCGTCTAGGTCCCGAAGGACGGGCGCTCGTAGAAGCCGGCCGGCTCGCAATTTTTAACGCTGACATTATTTCTTTTTATGTAAGTGCATCTATTTTTTATTAAACCTATCTCTGCGATACTTTACTATGTGGATTTCATCTTTCTTTATGGCGACATATTCCATTATGGGTGTCTGAGAAAGCCGTGTGCTTTGGCTGGCGTGTTTGGAGATTACCTAAAGGCCCTGGCTGGGTTTGGCCACAAGCACTCTATTTAGCATATCTGGTAAGAGTCCCCCTTATTTGGTGACCCTATTTGGTGGTGGCTTTTCCTGGTGTGCTCATTATCCTGTGTTATCTGCGGTACATCACTATATGCTGTATATATATCTCTTTCATGTTTTTCGGATTCCATATCCATCTACATCATTTGAGGAATATTATTTGGATCATCAGCAGCAGTTTCCACTAAGACCCTTGCTGGGGGTATTCCAGCTGCAAGCCCTAAATGCTTGCCCTTCTGGTAAGCGCATAGCTTTTTTATCCTTTCACTGGTGGAGGAGTTCTGTTTGCTAATCACGGTTAAAACTTCACTCAACAATAACCTGAACTTTCAATATATTTTTATTGTTCATTGGACACTTATGGACACTTAAAATTTTTTCATTTATTTTTCACATTCACATATGTTTAGCGCAACTTATTCGTTTTGTTTTGCATTAATGTCATAGTTAACTCACAATTAATCGCGCGATTAAGGAGGTTCACCCTTTAAAAAATTTTTTTTGTGTTTTCTTATTTTTTTTTTTTTTTTTATAATATTAAATTGTGTTTTTTTATTTTTTTACATTTTGATCACTTTTATTGCTGTCACAAGGAATGTAAACATCCCTTGTGACAGCAATAGGTGGTGACAGGTACTCTTTATGGAGGGATCGGGGTCTAAAAGACCTCCGAGCCCTCCTTTGCACTTCAAAGTATTCAGATCGCCGAAAACGGCGATTCTGAATACTGTGTACTTTTTTAAATCCGGCGCCATTGGCAGCCGAGAAACCCGGAAGTGACGCCATGACGCCGCTTCCGTGGTTTCAATGCGGAGACTGAATCAAAGCCGTTTACGGCTTAGTGTCAGTCTCCGCCTGAACACAGAACGCAGCGGATGGAGGATCGGGTCTCCCGGTGGGATGGGAGGCCCGGTCAGAGCGGCGAAAGGCGGCGGGAGGGGGGGGGATGTCCCCTCCCGCTCCTCCGGCATAACAACGAGCGGTTGTTATGTTTGGATAGCCGATCGCCCGCTATAAACAATGGTACCGGGATGATGCCTGCGGCTGCAGGTATCATCCCGGTATAACCCCCGAACGCCGAGGACGCATATATGCGTCCCGTCGGCGTGAAAGGGTTAAGAGGTACGCGCTGACAAAAAAAAAATGTTTTAAAGGGTGAACCTCGTTAATCGCGCGATAAAAAAATTGAGGGCGTTAAAATGGGTTTGTGTTAACGCCGTTAATAAAGCGTTTAACTGACAGCACTAATATATATATATATATATATATATATATATATATATATATATATATATATATATATATATATATATATATATATATATATATATATTATAATATAATATAATATATTTATTTATTTATATAAAATGTTTAGGGGTTCTAAGTAATTTTTTTAGCAAAACATATATGATTTTTACATGTAGAAGAGGAATATCAGAATTGGCCTGGGGTCACGACAAACTTTACACACTTGTAAAGGAAGAGTGGGGGCTACATATGTGCCTGCCGGTACCGGGTCCCCAAAGTCCAGGAGATTAGGCGCACAAAGGTGACTCGAGTATAAGCCGAGGGGGGTATTTTCAGCAAAAAAAAATGTGCTGAAAAACTTGCCTTATACTCGAGTATGTACGGTAAATGGGCAGAATAATCGGGACATTGACAGTTTGACACGGAAGGGTAAAAATGGCTGCAGAAATGGGAGTCTTTGGATACTCGCACATCACGTCCATTCTCTCCCTGAACTCACCAAGAGCCCCATCATGGATGACGGCCGACATGCTGGTGATGAGCTTGGTGCACACCTCATTGGTCGCTGATTTCACCACATTGATATTGCTGTTGTGGCAACGGAATCTCTCAAAGGTTTCCTTGCGTTGAATGGAAGCCGGGTCTCCGGCAATGAACATCTCCAAGGAGGAGTAACGGGGAACAAAGACCAGCTATGGTATAAAAATAAACACACATCAATGACTTGTAGTCAAATAAAATAAAGTTTTATTCACCAACAAATTGTTTACTGTTGTTTACAGCCAAGATGTCTCTTGAAACAAGCGCAAGTCCTCCTTTAAAATATGCTTTTATTTATTGGGTCATAAGAGCTCTATACATTTCCACACCGTTATCATTAGCTGTCTAATGGGCAATAGAGAGAGGTGATCAAAATACAGTAGGGAGAAGCGTTCTATCATATGCACCTTATAAATGGGTGTCAACTGGAGGTTTTCACCTGTTGCAAGGGACAGCTTAACTGCAACCAAGCTACATTATATCATTACATTAACAAGGATCTGCCCTCACCGAATCAATAAGGATGTTGGCTCCGGGTACCTTCTCCCTCAGGTTGTACCTAGTGAAGTCCAGTCTGATGGTGTAACTAACCCCACGTTCCAAGCAAATGGGCTGAGGCAAGACAACATGTCTGTAAAGAAAGGTGACTCCAAATTTACAATTTAACTGCGAACAAACAGTACCCTTTAAATATATATATATATATATATATATATATATATATATATATATAAACGGTGCCCTTTAAATATATATATATATATAAAAAAAACAGTACCCTTTAAATAGAAACAATACTGGGGTAGATTCAGAGAGCAATTACGCCTGCGTATCCATAGATAAGCAGCGTAATTGCTAAGTAGCGCCGGCGTATCGACTTTCTGTATTCAGAAAGCTAGATACGCCGACTTTAGCCTAAGATACGACTTATGCTGTCGTATCTTAGGGTGCATTCTGACGCTGGCCGCTAGGTGGCGCTCCCATAGATGTCAGCGTAGAGTATGCAAATTACATACTTACGCCGATTCACGAACGTACGTGCGCCCGGCGGTAGTTTTTTACGTTGTTTGCGTACGTCGTTTTCGACGTAAGGCTGCTCCTGCTATTAGGAGTCACAGCCAATGTTAAGTATTGACGTCGTTCCCGCGTCGCGATTTGAAAATTTTACGTTGTTTGCGTAAGTCGTCCGTGAATGGCGCTGGACGCCATTTACGTTCACGTTGATACCAATGACGTCCTTGCGACGTCAATTACCGCAATGCACGTCGGGATATTTTAGGGACGGCGCATGCGCAGTACGTTCGGCGCGGGAACGCGCCTAATTTAAATGATCCACGCCCCCTACGGGATCATTTGAATTACACGCGCTTACGCCAGCCCCTTTTACGCTACGCCGCCGCAACTTTACAGGCAAGTGCTTTGTGAATCAAGCACTTGCCCGTAAAACTTGTGGAGGCGTAACGTAAATGTCATTCGTTACGTCACCGCAGTTTTGCGCGCCCCTACCTGAATCTGGCCCACTGTTTTTTGGAAATTTTTTAAGTTCCAAAGTTTATAAACTCAAATTTAATGTCATTACCATATATACTCGAGTATAAGCCGACCTGGATATAAGCCGAGGCACCTAATTTTGCCACAAAAAACTGGGAAAATGTATTGACTTGAGTATGAAGCCTAGGGTGAGAAATGCAGCAGCTACTGTAAGTGGAAAAGAGAGTCAACAATGCCCATTTGCAGCCTCACTGTGCCCATTTGCAGCCTCACTGTGCCCATCTGCAGCCTCACTGTGTCCATTTTCAGCTTCACTGTGCCCATCTGCATGCCTCGCTGTGCCCATCTGCAGGCCTCGCTGTGCCCATCCACAGGCCTCGCTGTGCCCATCCGCAGGCCTCGCTGTGCCCATCTCCCTGCCTCACTGTGCCCATCTGCAGCCTCATGTACCTGATCCCCCGATGCTGTGACATGCAATCTAGTCGGCGGCCGCCCAGTGTAACAAAGCCCCGCCTCCTCCTCCTCCTCCTCGTCTGTGATGGAACACTGATTCAGTTTCACATCAGTGAGTCAGTGTTACGCCCATCACGAACGAGGAGAAGGCTGGGCTTTGTTACACTGGACGGCCGCCGACTAGAATGAATGTCATAGTGCTGGGATCGAGATCAGGTGCATGAGGCTGCAGATGGGCACATTGAGGCAGGGAGACTCGAGTATAAGCTGTGGGGAGCTTTTTCCGCACAAAAAATGTGCTGAAAAATATGGCTTGTACTCAAGTATATACAGTATTTTATTATTTGTGTAAAACGCTTATTTTATAAGATGTTTTGAGTGTGTGCACGGCTTGTTAGGCCATCTAAGAAGAAAGCCCAGCACTAGCTCTGCTCTGTACATGTTTCAGCATACTAATAATGATGATACAGTGTCTGCTAGGAGATATGGAGGAATCAAGTCCATGGAGGAGTCAAGTATGCATGAAGGCTTATGTGCATTGCCCACAAGATGCAGCTCATCATCCATATGCATACCACCCAACTGTCCCTGATTTTGAGGGACTGTCCCTGATTTGGAGCAATGTCCCTCTGTCCCTCATTCTCCTCATTTGTCCCTCATTTTGGTCTGTTCTATATAGATGTATATAAAATGCACTTTTTCTCTATCAAAAAGTGTTTTCCAGTGCTAAACCTTTCATCTGATTTCTTAATTGCTGCATTTTTAAATTCCAAGAGACAATATAAAGTAATAGTAGTGGTAAAAAAGCACTTGTGGGTTTAACCAATCGTATGTTTTTGTACAATTCTCCTTTAAGGGGGCGTGGCAAGGGGGGGTGTCCTATGCCTGCATACTTTTGCCGATAGGTGTCCCTCATTTCCATCTCAGAAAGTTGGGAGGTATGCATATGAATAATCCATTACAGCAAGCGCTCAAGGAAGACTTAGGAACTCATACACTCACCGGGACGTAGTCGGAAATGATGCCGTCATGACATCATCAGCAGGGATGGTGTTACCGCAGGGACTGCTGGATGGAATAGGCCCAGGCCTGATAACCGTTATCTTCACTTGCTGCCACATGTCTGGAAACTATGTAAAAACATAGCAGTGAATACAATGGGAAGGGACGCACTCAGGAGCTAACACACAAAAGCTGGAGCACAGAACATTGGAGAAATAGGGGGCCTGGTGCCCAACCAGGTTTCATCATTCAAATGAAGAAAAAATAAATCTGATGCTCCACTTTGATTCCAGTGTTGCACTTGCAGCAATCAGTCTTGTTTATTCTTATCAGGATTACTTAAGTGCTCCTGCTCCTTAACCACTTAAGACCCGGACCTTTAGGCAGCTAAAGGACCCGGCCAGGTTTTGCTATTTGGCACTGCGTCGCTTTAACTGACGATTGCGCGGTCGTACAACGTGGCTCCCAAACAAAATTGGCGTCCTTTTTTTCCCACAAATAGAGCTTTCTTTTGGTGGTATTTGATCACCTTTGCGGTTTTTATTTTTTGCGCTATAAACAAAAATAGAGCTACAATTTTGAAAAAAATGCAATATTTTTTACTTTTTGCTATAATAAATATCCCCCCAAAATATATAAAAAAACTTTTTTTTCCTCAGTTTAGGCCGATACGTATTCTTCTACCTATTTTTGGTAAAAAAAAAAAAATCACAAGCGTTTATCGGTTGGTTTGCGCAAAATGTATATTGTTTACAAAATAGGGGATAGTTTTATGGAATTTTTTTTACTACTAATGGCGGCGATCAGCGATTTTTTTCGTGACTGCGACATTATGGTGGACACTTTGGACAATTTTGACACATTTTTGGGACCATTGTCATTTTCACAGCAAAAAATGCATTAAAAATGCATTTTTTACTGTGAAAATGACAATTGCAGTTTGGGAGTTAACCACAAGGAGGCGCTGAAGGGGTTTAGTGTGACCTAATTTGTGTTTCTAACTGTAGGGGGGTGTGGCTGTAGGTGTGACATCATTGATTGTGTTTCCCTATAAAAGGGAACGCATGATCAATGACGGCGCCACAGTGAAGAACGGGGAAGCTGTGTTTACACACAACTCTCCCCATTCTTCAGCTCTGGGGACCGATCGGGTCCGCGGGTCACGCGGTCACGGCTGGGCACTTAAAGAGGACGTACCTGTACGTGCTTGTGCCCAGCTGTGCCATTCTGCCAACGTAAATGTGCAGGATTCCGTTCTTAAGTGGTTAAACTCAGCCTCCCTTTTAACTTGAACCACGCTACCAGTCTGCTAACTGCAAGTATATCGTGGCTTTGCTCAGTTCGCATCTGCCCTGGTGTGGTGGGCAGACACTATAGCATTGTGTATAAGTTCTGGGGCAACCAAGTACCAGTAGGCCTGCTTGTCTTAAGGGAAAGGGGGCTGCTAGAGGTGAAGTACACAGTAGCTAGCTATAGTGTCTGACCACCTGTGTTGAGGTAGACGTGACAATTCTTTAGTAGCAATATTGTTACAGTATATCAAAATGCAACACTATCAGATCCTCTCATCAGTTCTTAATCTGCACCTTGACCGTTGTAAAAGAGAAGTAATGATATTTAAAAAAAAAGATTGTGGAAGCCTCCATTCACACATGAGTAATTTTATTCACATTTACAGAGGCGTGACAACACTCAGCATGAAGATTCTCATTATACGCAATGGTGTCTGTTCACACCTGAGTGCCGCTTGTCATGCAAAAGAGTACATTAGCTTTCATTTAGGGCAGAATTGTGTTTTTTTTTTCCTTCAATAGGTTTAAATGGGAGTTCCTAAAATGAGCACTACAAGCATTCTCTGGTGTTCTGCATCAAAAAAACGCTCTTCTCCTTCTAGCAACCTTAGGCCGGTGCAGGGCTGGACTGGGACAAAAATTTGGCCCTGGACTTTATTCCTGACCGGCCCACTTTAATTCAATAAAATGCTGCCCCACCCCCCCGAAAAATCACGCCCACCAAAAGGCCCCGACATCCATTATTGTATATCATGAGAGGATGAGAGAGAGGGGAATGAGAGAGGGAGGGTTGAGGGAAAGGGGGTGAGAGGGGGTGGGTGAGAGAGGGGGGTGAGTGTAAGAAAAAGAGAGTGAGTGTAAAAGAGAGGGGGTGAGTGTAGGACCCCTTTTTACACTGAGGCGTTTTTTAGGTGCTTTTGGGCGCCTGTAAAGCGACTTAAAAACGCTTCCGCTGCAGTCCCAGTGTGAAAGGCTGAGTGCTTCACACTGGGGCACTGCCAGGGCATTAAAAAAAGTCCTCCAAGTAGCATCTCTGTTTTAAAAAACGGCCCACTGAGCCATCGGCCCACCGGGAAACTCCCTGTAGTCCCTATGGCCAGTCCATCCCTGGGCCGGTGAACAAAATGGACGATTTAGAGGGGTGCATGCTTGATTCGGAGACGTTCATCTGCCTAGTGAAGGTCGACAAGAACCTGCACAGCCCCTGTGATCCTCTTTACAAGAACCTCTACCATCCCATTGATGGCAAAACCTCTATGATCCCGTTATGCCATTTAAAAGAACCTCTACAATCCCAGTGATGCCAATTACAAGAACCTCTATGACCCCAGTGATGCCCATTACAAGAACCTCTACAACCCCCATAATGCTTATTACAGGAACCTCCACGACCCCCGTAATGCCCATTATAAGAACTTCCACCACCCCAGTGATGGGCGACCCTTTATGATCCCAGTGATGCCAATTACAAGAACCTCTTCAATCCTAGTGATGCCTATTACAAGAATCTCTATAACCCCATGATGCGCATTACAAGAACCTCTACAACCCCCATGATGCTTATAACAAGAACCTCCACGACCCCCCTGATGCCCATTATGAGAACATTTACCATTCCAGTGATGGCCAAACCTCTATGATCCCTGTGATACCAATTACAAGAACCTCTTTAATCCCAGTGACGACCATTATAAGAATCTCTATGACCCCATGATGCCCATTACAAGAACCTCTACAAACCACATGATGCCCATTACAAGAACCTCTACAAACCGCATGATGCCCATTACAAGAACCTCTACAAACCGCATGATTCCCATTACAAGAACCTCTACAACCCACATGATGTTCATTACAAGAACCGTTATGACCTCCATGATGCTCATTACAAGACCCTCTATGACCTCCATGATGCTCATTACAAGAACCTCTACAACCCCCATGATGCTCATTACAAGACCCTTTATGACCTCCTTGATGCTCATTACAAGAACCTCTACAACCCACATGATGTTTATTACAAGAACCTCTATGAACCCTTTGATGCCCATTATAAGAACATCTACCATCCAAGTGATGGCCGAACCTCTATGAACCCTGTGATGCCAATTACAAGAACCTCTATGACCCCATGATGCCCATTACAAGAACCTCTACAGACCGCATGATGCCCATTACAAGAACCTCTACAACCCCAGTGATGCCCATTGCGAAAACCTCTATGACTCCCATGAAGAAATTACAAGAACCTCTACAACCCCCATGATGCTCATTACAAGAACCTCTATAACCCCCATGATGTGCATTACAAGAACCTCTTCAACCCCCATGATGTGCATTACAAGAACCTCTATGACCGCAGTGATACCCATTACAAGAACCTCACAAGAATCTCTGTGTGTAAATGACTTAAAAACCACTTACCTTGGGCTCATAGCGTATGATAGCATCATACTCCATCGAGAATGGAATGTTGCTGATCTGAAATTCTATAACTCCACCCTCAGGGACCAGAGCAAATCCAGTTCCAGTCCATGTAGCGGGTCGACCCACCATACGTTCCCGTTCAAATACAGAGCAACCCTACAGAGAGAAATAGACAGAGCCATAAAGGTGGGCGGTTCCTGTAGCATTTAGCCTTACTAATAGAAATACAGTGTGCCTAATGTCTTGTGTCTTGCTACGGAGATTTCCCTTTACTTCCTGTCATTACCCTGCACCCGATCGGCGGGTGCAGGGTACCCGATGTCCTCCGACACCCGCCAATCATTAGGCAGGGAGCCTGAACTGCGATCTGCCTATGTAAACAAGACAGATTGCCATTCTGACAGGGGGGGGGTGAAATTTGTGTCTCTACAAAGCAGGAAATAAATTTCATCTCTTCCCATAGTAAAACACTGGCTAGACTAGGAGCGTGGAGGACATCGCCGCCGTGACCCGCTGCCCCACCGAGACAGGTAAGTGCCGGGCGGGTGGGGGTTGCGTATAGAAAATAATTCAATCCGGATGGCCGCACTGCAACAACGATTTCTTTATTGGTTTAAAACCATACAGCAAAAGATGCAATCAACAGCTGACATGTTTCACACTGTAACTACTGGTGCTTACTCATAGCTGAGCGGGTGGGGGATGCACAGTGGCAGCATTTGATGGGCACACTGGCAGCATTTGATGGGCACAGTAACGGCAATTGATGGGCACACTGGCAGCAATTGATGGGCACAGTAGCGGCAATTGATGAGCACATTGGCGGCAATTGATGGGCACACTGGCAGCAATTGATGGGCACAGTAGCGGCAATTGATGAGCACATTGGCGGCAATTGATGGGCGCACTGGCAGCAATTGATGGGCGCAGTAGCGGCAATTGATGGGCATACTGACAGGAATTGATGGGCACAGTGGCAGCAATTGATGGGCACAGTGGCAGCAATTGATGGGCACAGTAGCAGCAATTGATGGGCATACTGACAGGAATTGATGGGCACAGTGTCAGCAATTTATGGGCACAGTGGCAGCAATTGATGGGCACAGTATCGGCAATTGATGGGCATACTGACAGGAATTGTTGGACACAGTAGCGGCAATTGATGGGCACACTGACAGGAATTGATGGGCACAGTGTCAGCAATTGATGGGCACAGTGGCAGCAATTGATGGACACGGTAGCGGCAATTGATGGGCATACTGACAGGAATTGATGGGCACAGTGGCAGCAATTGATGGGCACAGTGGCAGCAATTGATGGGCACAGTAGCGGCAATTGATGGGCACAATGACAGGAATTGATGGGCACAGTGTCAGCAATTGATGGGCACGGTGTCAGAAATTGATGGGCACAGTGGCAGCAATTGATGGGCATGGTAGCGGCAATTGATGGGCACGGTAGCGGCAATTGATGGGCACCGTATTGGTAATTGATGGGCATACTAACAGGAATTAATGGGCACAGTGTCAGCAATTGATGGGCACACTGTCAGCAATTGATGGGCACAGTAGCGGCAATTGATGGGCACAGTAGCGGCAATTGATGGGCACACTGACAGGAATTGATGGGCACAGTGTCAGCAATTGATGGGCACAGTGGCAGCAATTGATGGGCACGGTAGCGGCAATTGATGGGCACGGTAGCGGCAATTGATGGGCATACTGACAGGAATTGATGGGCACAGTGTCAGCAATTGATGGGCACAGTGTCAGCAATTGATGGGTACAGTAGCTGCATTTGATGGGCACAGTGGCTGAAATTGATGTTTTTTTTTTTTTTCAGTTTGTTTGCACCCCCCCCAAACAATTTTGAGCACCAGCCGCCATTACACTAATGTCTCATGAGTTGCAGATAAAGGGCCATATTCTCAAATAATTTACGCCGGCGTATCAGCAGATATGCCGACGTAAGTCCGATCCTATGTTTAAGTGTATTCTCAAACTGAGATACACTTAAACATGCCTAAGATACGACGGCCTGCGCCGTTGTATCTTAGGCTGCAATATTTACGATGACCGCTAGGTGGCGGTCAGCGTAGAATATGCAAATGACTAGTCACGCCGATTCTCTAACGTACGCTTGCCCGCCGTAGTGTTTTAATGTCGTTTCCGTAAGCGATACGCGGCGTAAAGATAAACATGCCCCCTAGGTGGCGTACTCAATGTTAAGTATGGCCGTCGATCCCACGTCGAAATTAGCAAATTTAACGTCGTTTGTGTAAGTCGTCCGTGAATGGCGTTGGACGCCATTTACGTTACAGTCAAAACAAATGACGTCCGTGAGACGTCATGTAGCGCAATGCACGTCGGGTAATTTACCCGATGGAGCATGCGCATTACGATCGGCGCGGGAGCGCGCCTAATTTAAATGATCCACGCCCCCTACCAGGATCATTTGAATTAGGAGGGCTTGCGCGGGTGGACTTTACGCGACGCCGCCGCAAGTTTACAGGTAAGTGGTTTGGGAATCAGGCACTTGCCACTTAAACTTGCGGCGGCGTAACGTAAAGGACATACGTTCCGCCGCCTCAGATCTTTAAGAATATGCCCCATAGTAATTATTAGCAGGGGTTCCCTGAGACCAGACAGTTATTTGAAGGGTTCCTCCAAGTCGAGAAGGTTGAGAATTGCCGTTCTAAATCATCCCCTGGCAAAACAAGCAACGGAGAGGCGGACCATCTGCAAGTGCAAATCTTTTATTTCTCCGAAGTCGAGCTTAAACCGATATCTTACCACCCCCCATAGTGCAGTACTCGTTACCTGTCGGAGCAGTGCAGACTCGGCCTCATAGGTGTAATGATCCAGATTGATACGGTAGAAGCCAGATTTCACCATATTACACTGTCTGCCAACCATGTTATTCCTGCAGCGGCACTGACCAGTCTCCGAGGAGCACCTAGTCACAAAAAATAAAAGAAAGGGTATTTTTTTTAAATTTAGTTTCAAATATTTTATTGAATTTTATAATTATCAACAAAATTCTATTAACAGAGCATGTACAATAGTATAGCAGAAAAAGGCGCAATCATTCAGGAAAGTAACTCTTATAAATGTAAATGAAAATAGATAACCTAGCGCAGGGGTGTAAAACTCAATTTCATCGTGGGCCGCATGGGCATTACGGTTGTCCTCAGAGGGCCAGTTGAGCACCACATACCACCTTACACCAGAAGTTAAGAGCCCCCGCACCATCCGAAGTTAGGAATCCCCCACCCTCTCTTACATCACAGTTCACCCCCTTACCTTGCGCTGCTGCCGGTGACTTGTCGTTAAGGTTCCCCTATCGAGATGGTTCCTGTAAGGACTGCGCAGGCGCAACCCTTGCCGACGGAAATATCTGAACCTCGGCCGGCAAGGATTGCGCCTGCGCAGTCCTTACAGGAACCATCTCGTTAGCTGTAACCATATCGTCAGATCACCGGGAAGAAGCTGGGGGTGGAGCTGGGAAGCAAAAAGTGCAGATTCTGGAGGAGGACCAGAGGGGGGTTGGAGCCAGCTGAATAGCGAGACCAGGAGAGGGCAGAGACCATGGGGTGTTTTGGCTAGATCTGTAGGAGGCACAGGATCAGTAGAAGGAGTTCTGGCCTCCTCTCTGCTGCCAACTGCTGAGATGGGGAGGGGGGGCAGATACTGCCCTTCTCTGCAGATGCACAGAGAAGGACAGGATCTGGCAGAGGAGATATGTCCTCCTCTTTGCTGCTGACTGGTGAGACAAGGTGGGGGCAGGAACAAGGAGGTTGTCATAGCTGCAAGAGAGGTGCGAGGGCCAGATGAAATGGCCCGGAGGGCCGGATTCGGCCCGCCGGCCTTGTGTTTGATACCTGTGACCTAGCGGATTGTAGGATAAGATTATGTAACATGAAATGTCATAATCATAGCTTCATGGCAGCTATTTGGCGACAAGTAATTGAGAAATTAAGTTGATTGAAATTATATAATATAATTATGTCATCTATGAAGAGAATAGAATAGAATGAACCTATAAAGAAAAATAAAGTTAATGGCCCAGATTCTCAAAGGGCTTACGATGGCGCAACGCAATGTGCGCCGTCGTAAGTCCTAATCTGGGCCATCGTATCTATAGCGACGGATTCTTAGAATCAGTTACGCATAGATAACCATTAGATGCGACAGGCGTAAGGCTCTTACGCCGTCGGATCTTAAATGCAATTTTTTTTTGCCGCTAGGTGTCGCCTCTGTCGTTTTCCCCGTCGGGTATGCAAATTAGCAAAATACGCGAATTCCCGAACGTACGCGCGGTCGACGCAGTGAAGTTACGACGTTTACGTTAGATTTGCGACGCGTAAAGTTGCCCCTGCTATATGAGGGGCAACCAATGTTAAGTATGGTCGTCGTTCCCCTGTCGAAATTAAAAAATTTACGTTGTTTGCGTAAGTCGTCCGTGAATAGGGCTGGACGCAATTTACGTTCACGTCGAAAACCAATGACGTCCTTGCGACGTCATTTAGCGGAATGCATGTCGGGAAATTTTAGGGACGGCGCATGCGCATTAGGTTCGGCGCGGGAACGCGCCTAATTTAAATGCTATACGCCCCCTACCCGCCTAATTTGAATTAGGCGGGCTTGCGCCGGGGGATTTACGCTACGCCGCCGCAACTTTACAGGCAAGTTCTTTGTGAATCAAGCACTTGCCCGTAAAACTTGCGACGGCGTAACGTAAATGAGATATGTTACGCCGCCGCAGAGACGCGGCGATCTACAAGAATCTGCCCCAATGTGTTGTAGAATAGCTGGGGGAATAAATTGGGCTAAACCAGGGCCAAGTTCCTTCTCTTCTTTTTTAATATTTTATAAGAGAATAACACACAACAAAAAAACTGCCTATTGCTATCACAAGAATGTTTATATTCCTTAGTGACAGCAATACAATTAACAACAATTTTGTTATTCTTGTTGGGCGGTTTGCGCAATTTAAAAGCGTGACATGTTTGGTATCTATTTACTTGGTGTAACATCTTATTTTATATCTTTACCAACAAATTTGCTATTATATTGCGTTTGTGCGCACTAAAATTCACGAAACTGTATTTTTTTTTTTCCAAAAATGTGCATTCGAAAAACTCGCTGGGGAAATACCGTGTGACATAAAAAAATTGAAACACCCATCATTTTATTCTCTAGGGCCTTGCTTAAAAATATATATATATATAAAGTTTGGGGGTTCTAAGTAATTTTCTAGGGGGGAAAAAAAAAAACCTTTTACATGTAGGAGAGGAATAGTTTAGACTTACTGGTTGTCCCATGCACCTCCAACATCGCAGTCACATGACCGGCATCCATGAAGATCGTTACTAAGCGCCCAGTATTCCGGCTGGGAAAATAAAGGATTTAATTAGTGATGCAGATTTTTCATTGGTTTATCATCTGCTTGGTGGCAGTTAGGTCAACTACTGCCTAATGCATGGATGCTCAACCTGTGGTCCTCCAGCTGTTGTGGAACTACAAGTCCCATCATGCCTCTGCCCTTGCAACTGTCAGCCTTTCAATGCATCATGGGACTTGTAGTTCCGCAACAGCTGGAGGGCCACAGGTTGAGCACCCACGACCTAATGTCTATGAGCTTCCATGTCCTAGCATGCCCCTATCCAGGCACTTGGCACATCTTTTTAGCTATCAGGGTGGCATTCTGACCACCGATGTAATGTGCCAAAAAGACACATTACATTAGATCTTTTTGGCACATGTAATGTGCCAAAAAGATATTAGGCCGGATTCAGAAAGGAGATACGATGGCGTATCTCCAGATACGCCGTCGTATCTCTGAGTGCGGGCCTTCGTATCTATGGGCCAGATCCACAAAAACCTGACGTAACTTAAAAAATCCAATTTAAGTTACACTGCCTTAAAGTTTCTACCTAAGTGCCTGATCCACAAAGCACTTATCTAGAAATTTCAGGCTGTGTAACTAAAATTCCGCCGGCGCAAGGCGTTCCTATTCAAATGGGGCGAGTCCCATTTAAATGAGGCGCGCTCCCGCGCCGGCCGTACTGCGCATGCGCGCCGGCCGTACTGCGCATGCGCGAAGTTACGTTACGCCGAGTTTTGAGGATCGCGACGGCTTAAAGTTGCGTCGGGGATAAAAAAAATGACAGCGGCATGCATTCCTGAGGGAGAACTCCATGCCCATTTTCAAAGAAAAAAACGGCATGGGTTCCCCCCCCAGGAGCATACCAGGCCCTTAGGTCTGTCATGGGTTGTAAGGAGACCCCCCCACGCCGAAAAATTGACGTAGGGGGTCCCCCTACAATCCATACCAGACCCGTATCCAAAGCACGCTACCCGGCCGGCCAGGAAGGGAGTGGGGACGAGCGAGCGCCCCCCCCCCTCCTGAGCCGTGCCAGGCCGCGTGCCCTCAACATGGGGGGGTTGGGTGCTCTGGGGCAGGGGGGCGCACTGCGGGCCCCCCCACCCCAGAGCACCCTGTCCCCATGTTGATGAGGACAGGACCTCTTCCCGACAACCCTTGCCATTGGTTGTCGGGGTCTGCGGGCGGAGGCTTATCGGAATCTGGGAGTCCCCTTTAATAAGGGGGCCCCCAGATACCGGCCCCCCCACCCTAAGTGAATGGATATGGGGTACATCGTACCCCTATCCATTCACCTGGAGGCAAAAAGTAAAATGTAGTAAACACACAACACAAGGCTTTTTAAAATAGTTTATTATTCTGCTCCGGAGGCCCCCCCTGTCTTCGTTATTAGCTCAATTACCAGGGGGGGCTTCTTCTTCCACTCTCCGGGGGTCTTCTCCGCTCTCCGGGGGTCTTCTCCGCTCTCCGGGGGGGCTTCTCCGGACTCCGGGGGGGGGGGGCTTCTCCGGACTCCGGGGGGCTTCTTCCATCTTCTCCCCTCTTCCGCTGTTGACTCGGCGAACCCCGGTTCTTCTGCAGCTCTCCGGTGCCTTCTTCTTCAGCGCTGGCTGCCTGCTATGTTTGTGTGTTAGCTCGATTTCAAACAGGCAGCCGGCGCGGTCTTCTGTGGCGTCATCTTCTCTTCTGGTCTTCTGTTCTTCCGATGTTGCCTCGTCGCCTGTTGTCGCTGTAATGATGGAAGCGCGCCTTGCATCACATTTATATAGGCATCACCGTCCCATCATGCTCCGGCAGGTACCCACGTGGTGGGTGCCTACCCACGTGCACCCACCACGTGGGTACCTACCGGAGCATGATGGGACGGTGATGCCTATATAAATGTGATGCAAGGCGCGCTTCCATCATTACAGCGACAACAGGCGACGAGGCAACATCGGAAGAACAGAAGACCAGAAGAGAAGATGACGCCACAGAAGACCGCGCCGGCTGCCTGTTTGAAATCGAGCTAACACACAAACATAGCAGGCAGCCAGCGCTGAAGAAGAAGGCACCGGAGAGCTGAAGAAGAACCGGGGTTCGCCGAGTCAAGAGCGGAAGAGGGGAGAAGATGGAAGAAGCCCCCCGGAGTCCGGAGAAGCCCCCCCGGAGAGCGGAGAAGACCCCCGGAGAGCGGAGAAGACCCCCGGAGAGTGGAAGAAGAAGCCCCCCCTGGTAATTGAGCTAATAACGAAGACAGGGGGGGCCTCCGGAGCAGAATAATAAACTATTTTAAAAAGCCTTGTGTTGTGTGTTTACTACATTTTACTTTTTGCCTCCAGGTGAATGGATAGGGGTACGATGTACCCCATATCCATTCACTTAGGGTGGGGGGCCGGTATCTGGGGGCCCCCTTATTAAAGGGGACTCCCAGATTCCGATAAGCCTCCGCCCGCAGACCCCGACAACCAATGGCAAGGGTTGTCGGGAAGAGGTCCTGTCCTCATCAACATGGGGACAGGGTGCTCTGAGGTGGGGGGGCCCGCAGTGCGGTACTGCATCCTAAGATTCGGCAGTGTAATTCAATTACACATGCCGGATCTTCTGTGTAACTTTGGAAAAAGCCTTTTGAGGATCGTTTCCAAAGTTACACACAGACTGAACAGCAGTTAAGTCGGAGTATCTCTTTTGAGGATAACCCCCTATGCGCCTGATTCAGAGAATCAGTTGCGCATAGATTTCCCTAAGATCCGGCCGGCGTAAGTGTCTTACACCGTCGTATCTTAGGCTGCATATTTACGCTGGCCGCTAGGTGGCGCTTCCGTATATTTACGCCAGGAATATGCAAATTAGGTAGATACGCCGATTCAGAAACATACGTCCGCCCGGCGCATTTTTTTACGTCATTTACGTTAGGCTTTTTCCGGCGTATAGTTACCCCTGCTCTATGAGGCGTATCCTATGTTAAGTATGGACGTCGTTCCCGCGTCGAATTTAAAATTTTTTACGTCGTTTGCGTAAGTCGTTTGCGAATAGGGCTGTACTCGGAGCCGAGATCAATGTCATGTGACAGAGAGCCCATCCCGCCTACAGTTAGAAACACTATGCAGGGAACACTTAACCCCTACAGCGCCACCTAGTGGCTAACCCCTTCACTGCCAGTGTCATTTTCACAGTAACCAGTGCATTTTTATAGCACTGATCGCTGTGAAAATGACAACGGTTCCAAAAATGTGTCAAAAGTGTCCGATGTGTCCGCCATAATGTCACAGTCACGAAAAAAAATCGCTGATCTCCGCCATTACTAGTAAAAAAAAAAAAATTATAAAAATGCCATAAAACTATCCCCTATTTTGTTAACGCTATAACTTTTGCGCAAACCAACCGATAAACGCTTATTGTGATTTTTATTACCAAAAATAAGTAGAAGAATACGTATCGGCCTAAACTGAGGAACAAAAAAGTTTTTTTATATATTTTTTGGGGATATTTATTATAGCAAAAAGTAAAAAATATTACATTTTTTTTTTTTTTAGTTGTCGCTCTATTTTTGTTTATAGCGAAAAAAATAAAAACCACAGAGATGATCAAATACCACCAAAAGAAAGCTCTATTTGTGGGAAAAAAAGGACGCCAGTTTTGTTTGGGAGCCACGTCGCACGACCGCGCAATTGTCAGCTAAAGCGGCGCAGTGCCGAATCACAAAAAGGGGCAAGGTCCTTAACCTGCATAATGGTCCAGGGCTTAAGTGGTTAAAGGGATAATACATGTGGTATGTGTATTGCAGACATGTGTTTTTTTTTTTTTTTTTGCCTTCACATACACTTTATGATTAAAGAAATAATGAAGATCCGTACACCGTATACCTTCCACGGCTTGTCTGGAGCACAGCACACTAAGCCCAGTCTGGAGGTGACAGCACTCGGAAGGCCTAATCCCACGCTACAGCCATCAACACATATCACCGTTCTTCCCCTCCGACAGATTCAGTTACCAGCAGCTGCTGCGTGGAATGCACAGGAGGATATGTCACTCCCTCGCAGGGAAATATGACTTCCTGCGGCAGCTTGTAAGGTGTTTGTATGTACGGAATGGAAGCGATCGGTTTATGATATTCCGGAACACCTCCTCTACCCTCCCTTTGTAAAAATAAACAGATTAAGGAACGCAGCAATGCAATCTCACTCCTTGTTCCTATCCGCTAATTAGAAGGGATCGGCAACAGGCGCCAAAGACGTGGCTCTGCCTGTCCAGGGACTGTATGGTGGCTCCAGTGCTAGAGGAGAAACCATTAGGAACATGAGATTGGAGGTGACCTCACAAAGTATTTATAACCAATTCAGGGGATCAGAGGGACTGTTATGAAGATGATTCATGAATACAGTGAGGGGAAAAAAGTATTTGGTTGATTTTGTATGTTTGCCCACTGACAAAGAAATGATGGCCCGGATTCACATACATCGGCGCATATTTATGCTGCCGTAGCGTATCTCTTTTACGCTACGCCGGCACAGCGCACAGAGGCAAGCACTGGATTCACAAAGCACTTCCTCCCACTCGCTGTTAAAGATACGCTGGGTTTCCTCGGCGTAAGCCAGCGTAGGTGGAAGTGGGCGTGAGCCCAGTGTCATCTTAAGAGCATTATAGGCCCCCGGGCAATACAGTGCACTGGGGCCCTGTCTACACAATCACGCACGAGAATTTACTGACAAAAATCATAAAATTTACTGGCAGAACCACATTTTTTACTGCCAGTGCAAAAAAAGTACCTAAAATTACAGTTTTCAGTGCCGAATAATGCAAATGTCAGTATTTAAACTATAAACATATACAGTAGCTAGTGCTATTAGCAATGTGTTTAAGTTAAACAAAAGTAAAAAAAAATGTCTTCATTGACATGAAGGTCAGGTTACTATAACCCAGCCAGCACAGAGTTTCCTCTTACATCAGAGTCTGCAGGATTCCCCCCTTACAGTGAAAGGGAACTCTTATGTAAAGGGGAACGCTGCAGATCATGATCTAAGGAGGGAACTCTGATGTGGAGGGGAACTCTGGTGACCAGAGACCACCTTATATCAGAGTCCACTGCTTTCTCTTTCCCACTTACATCAGGGTCCGCAGACTGAGTTCCCCCTTGCATTGTAAGGGGGAATCCTGCAGACTCTGATGTAAAGGGGAACTCTGATGTGGGGGGCACTCTGGTGAGTAAATACACTAAGGTAAGGGGGGTCACTAATATAGGAGGGGGAACCTTTATATCAGTGTCCCCTTACATTTTTTTACATCAGCAACCCCCCGCACTCGTGGAGGACCGGATCTTCTCTGTGATTTCCGCAAACTGGGCATGGGCAGTTCTAACCCGTCACTCTCCACAATTTTTTACTGGAGTTGATGGGCAGCCGGTGGGGCCCCCCAGGCAAGCGGGGCCCCCGGGCAACTGCCCGGCGTGCCCAATGGAAAAGATGGCCCTGCGTGAGCCATGCTAATGAGGCGTGACCCCATGCAAATGATGGGCCAAGCGCCATAGAAGTACTTAAAGCGGGAGTTCACCCATTTATGAAAAAAAAAATTTTCTCCCATAAGGTTCCTGCTCGTTCGGTCTAGGGGAATCGGCTATTTGTAGTAAAATATGAGCTGTACTTACCCGTTTTCGAGCTGCATCTTCTTCCGTCGCTTCCGGGTATGGGTCTTCGGGAGCGGGCGTTCCTTCTTGATTGACATTCTTCCGAGAGGCTTCCGACGGTCGCATCCATCGCGTCACTCGTAGCCGAAAGAAGCCGAACGTCGGTGCGGCTCTATACTGCGCCTGCGCACCGACGTTCGGCTTCTTTCGGAAAATCGTGACGCGATGGATGCGACCGTCGGAAGCCTCTCGGAAGACTGTCAATCAAGAAGGAACGCCCATTCCCGAAGCCCATACCCTGAAGCGACGGAAGAAGATGCAGCTCGAAAACGGGTAAGTACTGCACATATTTTAATACAAATAGCCGATTCCCCTAGAGAAAACGAGCAGGAAGCTAAGGGGAAAAAGTGCCCTCTAAGGGTGAACCCCCGCTTTAAAATGAACGGCGCATGCGCCATCCCGTGGCCGCATCCCAGTGCGCATGCTCAGAATCACGTCGAAACAACTGCCTAAGATACGTCGAATCACTGCTTACGACGTGAACGTAACCTACGCCTAGTCATATTCACGTACAACGTAAACAACAAAAGATACGGCTTGTGTTCCCTGGTCCATACCTTTGCACGAGTTGCGCCTCCTATATGGGGAATAACTTTACGCCGGACGTACGACTTACGCAAACCGCGTATATGATGTGCCGGGCGCAACTACGTTTGTGAATCGGCGTATCTCCCTCATTTGCATATGTGCATAGAAAATCTACGGGAGCGGCAAATGCGCCCAGCGTAAATATGCTCCCACGATACGGCGGCGTAGGCAAGTTAAGTTGGTCGTAGGAAGCCTATTTTTAGGCGTATCTCAGATTGTGGGCACGGCGCACAGATACGACGGCGCATATTTACACTTACGCGGCGTATCTCGAGATTGTGAGATCTGGGCCGATCAGTCTATAATTTTTATTAGACTGACAAAAAGATTTTTATCTTTTTTTTTTTGTGTCATTTGTTATGATCGAAAATTGTAAATTCAAAAATTAGAAGATTTGTAAATGATAAAATTCGTAAATTCGAAAATTTGTCCATTTTTGAAAATTTGTAACTTCGAAAATTCGTAAATTATTTGTAAAATAAACTACTAATAACTAACTAACTATTAAATTATGAGTATTGGAATTTTCTTTCAAATTTGGCTGTTAGTCAAACGTAACGAATACAAATTTATCCGAAGTTAGTAATTATCCGAAATAATAAATGTAAATTTGTAAATTAGAAAATTTGTAAATTTGAAAATTTGTAAATTTGAAAATTTATAAATTTGAAAATTTATAAATTTGAAAATTTATAAAATTCGAAGAAATTTGTAAATTAAAAAATGTGAAAATCTGGAAATGAGAAAATCCGAAAATTCATATTTTTGAAAATTCGTAAATTTGTAAATTCAAAAATCCGAAGATAAGAAAGAAAATCCAAAAATTAGAAAGAACGAAAATCAGAAAATTCGAAATAATAACTAACTAATAATACCTAACTATTCAATTATAGATATTAGAATTTCCTTTCAAATTTGGCTGTTAGTGAAACGTAACGAATACAAATTTATCCGAAGTTACGAACTATCCGAAATAACAAATGTAAATTTGAAAATGAGAAAATGAGAAAATCCGAAAATTCATAAATTCGAAAATTAGTAAATTCGAAAATTCGTAAATTCAAAAATTCGAAAATAAGAAAGAAAATCCAAAAATTCGAAAGAACAAAATCAGGAAATTCAAAATAATAACTAACTAATAATAACTAACTATTAAATTATAGGTATTGGAATTTCCTTCCAAATTTGGCTGTTTGTCAACGAATACGAATACGAATTTATCCGAAGTTACAAATTATCCAAAATAATGAATGCTGCAACTAAACAAATGGAATGGAATGAATTAATAATATTAATAATAATTAAAACATTATTATTATTATTATTATTATTATTATTATTATTTATTATTATTAATTTGTTACGTTTCATTCGTTTAGCTACTGCATTTGTTATTTCGGATAATTCGTAACTTCTGTAAAATTTGTATACGTTACGTTCACTAACAACCAAATTTGAAAGGAAATTCCAATACCTCTAATTTAATAGTTAGTAATAGTTAAGTTATTATTAGTTAGTTATTACTTCAGATTTTCAGTTTTTGAATTTTCAGACTTTCGTTCTTATTTTTCTGATTTTCGTTCTTTTGAATTTCTGTTGTTATTTTCAGATTTTCGAATTTCTGAATCTTCAAATTTTCTAATACAGTAAAACCTTGGTTTGAGAGTAACTTGGTTTGAGAGCATTTTGCAAGACAAGCAAAATGTTTTAATAAATGTTGCCTTGATATACAAGTGATGTCTTGATATAAGAGTAGCGTCATGTCACAACTGAGTATAAAAGAGAAGAGAGGAGCCTCTAAGTGTAGCAATATGGTTACATTTAATGAAGGTACAACATTTAGCAACTTATTGCTACACTTAGAGGCGCCTCTCTTCTCTTTTATACCCTGTAAAAAAATGCTTTGATATACAAGTGCTTTGGATTACAAGCATGTTTCTGGAACAAATTATGCTCGCAATCCAAGGTTTTACTGTAGTTAAAGCGGGGGTTCACCCTTAGAGGGCACTTTTCCCCCTTAGATTCCTGCTCGTTATTACTATAGGAATCGGCTATTTATTTTAAAATATGTGCAGTACTTACCCGTTTACGAGACGCATCCTCTCCGTCGCTTCCGGGTATGGGCTTCGGGAATGGGCGTTCCTTCTTGATTGACAGGTTTCCGAGAGGCTTCCGACGGTCGCATCCATCGCGTCACGATTTTCCGAAAGAAGCCGAACGTCGGTGCGCAGGCGCAGTATAGAGCCGCACCGACGTTCGGCTTCTTTCGGCTACGAGTGACGCGATGGATGCGACCGTCGGAAGCCTCTCGGAAGAATGTCAATCAAGAAGGAACGCCCGCTCCCGAAGACCCATACCCGGAAGCGACGGAAGAAGATGCAGCTCGAAAACGGGTAAGTACTGCTCATATTTTAATATAAATAGCCGATTCCCCTAGACCGAACGAGCAGGAAGCTAAGGGGAGATTTTTTTTTTTTTTTTAAATGGGTGAACTCCCGCTTTAAGTTATTATTGGTTAGTCAGGTTTTCGGGTTTTGGAATTTTCAGACTTTCGTTCTTATTTTTGGATTTTCGTTCTTTTAAATTTTCGTTGTTATTTTCGGATTTTCTAATTTCGGAATTTTGAATTTCCAAATTTTCTAATTTTCGAATATTTGAATTTACGAATTTTCGAATATTCAAACTTTTTCGAATTTTGAAGTATTCTAATTTAAACGAGTTTTCGTTAATTCGGATATTTCCAATGGCAACTGGTTTTCTTCACCTGTTTTTATGAGATACACTTTCGTTTCATTAACCACTTTAGGACTGCCGCACCACGATATACGTCGGCAGAATGGCACAGCTGGGCACATGGGCATATATATATGTCCCCTTTAAGAGCCCAGTCGTAGGTCGCCAGTGCCCCGCCGCTGGCGCGCTCGCAACGCGGCCCAAAGCCCCGCGATCGGGTCACAGGAGCTGAAGAACGGGGAGAGGTGTGTGTAAACAAACCTTCCCCGTTCTTCTCCGTAGCAATGTCAGTGATCGTCTGTTCCCTGATATAGGGAACGACGATCACTGACGTCACACGTCCAGCCCTGCCCCCCTACAGTTAGAAACACACAAGGGATCACACTTAACCCCTACAGCGCCCCCTAGTGGTTAACCCCTTCACTGCAATTGTTATTTTCACAGTAATCAGTGCATTCTTATAGCACTTTTCGCTGTGAAATATGACAATGGACCCAAAAATGTGTCAAAATTGTCCGATGTGACCGCCATAATGTCGCTGTCATTAAAAAAAAACGCTGATCGCCGCCATTAGTAGTAAAAAACGAATTATTAATAAAAATGCAATAAACTTTTCCCATATTTTGTAGACGCTATAACTTTGCGCAAACCAATCAAACGCTTATTGTGATTTTTTTTTACCAAAGATAGGTAGAAGAATACGTATCGGCCTAAACTGAGGAAAACAAATGTTTTTTTATATCTTTTTTTGTGGATATTTATTATAGGAAAAATAAAAAAATATTGCATTTTTTTCAAAATTGTCACTCTATTTTTGTTTATAGTGCAAAAAAAAAACGCAGAGGTGATCAAATACCACCAGAAGAAAGCTCTATTTGTGGGGAAAAAAGGACGCCAATTTTGTTTGGGAGCCACGTCGCACGACCGCGCAATTTTCAGTTAAAGCGACGCAGTGCCGAATCGCAAAAGAGGGGCCAGGTCCTTAACCTGCATTTTGGTCCGGGTCTTAAGTGGTTAATAGATCACACTATACTGTCTGCAGAGTTTCCCTGAAGAAGGAGCTATTTGCCTCTGAAACACGTTGGATACTCATATGTGATCTCTGCATGTGTAGCAAACAATACGTTTATTTTTTTGTATCAACTTTATTATGTGAATTTTTTTATGTAACTTCCAAATTACTTTTTATGGACCTAAAATAAAATGTATACATTTTTGAGATAACACTACTTTTTGAACCTTTAAAGTCCCATCCAATGGGGGGGAATAACCTTTGGTAGCTTGAAGTGTCAATATTTATCCCTACGAACTTGCCCGTCTAAGTTGCGAAGGCGTAACGTAAATAGGATACGTTACGCCCGCGCAACTATATGCCGCTGTACGAGAATCTGGCCCTAAGACTGGGATGCCATTAAAGTTCATGTGCGTGTAAAGGCCGGCGTCCCAATACTTTTAGTAATATAGGGCCAGATTCTCGCACAGCGGCGTATAGTTGCGCGGGAATAACGTATCCTATTTACGTTACGCCTCCGCAACTTAGACGGGCAAGTGCTGTATTCTCAAAGCACTTGCTCCGTAAGTTGCGGAGGTGTAGCGTAAATCGGCCGGCGTAAGCCCGCCTAATTCAAATGTGGGATAGGGGGGCGTGTTTTATGTTAATGTTATGTGACCCAATGTGATTGACGTTTTTCACGAACGGCGCATGCGCCGTCCCTGGACATATCCCAGTGTGCATTGCTCCAAATACGCCGCAAGGACGTATTGGTTTCGACGTGAGCGTAAATTACGTCCAGCCCCATTCACGGACGACTTACGCAAACAACGTAACATTTTCACATTTCGTCGGGGAACAACGGCCATACTTAACATTGGTGCGCCGCACTTACGCCACCATATAGCAGGGGTAACTTTACGTCGGGAAAAGCCTAACGTAAACGGCGTAACTTTACTGCGTCGGCCGGGCGTAAGTTCGTGAATTCACGTATCTAGCTGATTTACATATTTCGACGCGTAAATCAGCGTACACGCCCCAAGCGGCCAGCGTAAATTTGCAGTTACGATCCGACGGCGTAAGAGACTTACGCCTGTCGGATCTAAGGGAAATCTATGCGTAACTGATTCTAAGAATCAGGCGCATAGATATGACGGCGCAACTCAGAGATACGACGGCGTATCTGGAGATACGCCGTCGTATCTCCACTGAGAATCTGGCCCTAAGACTGGGATGCCATTAAAGTTCATGTGCGTGTAAAGGCAGGCGTCCCAATACTTTTGGTAATAAAGTGTATATTGTAGTTTGAACCCAAACAGAAGAACCCACAACAGTTGACCAGCGGGACTAGACTGGGTAGAACGGCCCTTCAGTGTTGCTACACAACGGGGTTGGATTCTCGCTGACATACTCACCAGGCATTGGTTACAGCTGCGTCCAGTTACAAAGCGCTTACAGAAGCAGTCTCCGCTAATGGAATCACACTGGGTGCCGGCAGTAACGGTTCCTCTTGGGTCACACTGGCATCCTGCCAATACATCAACCAATCAGTGAGCAGCAAATTACCCCAACAATGGCAACAATGGGTACAGTGGCGACAATTAAAGGGCACAGTGGTGACAATTGGCACAGTGGCGACAATTGAGGGGTACAGTGGCTGCGTTTGATAGCATGGCACAGTGGTGACAATTGATGGCACAATGGCTGGGTTTGATGGCATGGCACAGTGGCTGGGTTTGATGGCATAGCACAGTGGCTGCGTTTGATGGCATGGCACAGTGACTGCGTTTGATGGCATGGCACAGTGACTGCGTTTGATGGCATGGCACAGTGACTGCGTTTGATGGCATGGCACAGTGGTGCGAATTGATGGTATAGTGACTGCATTTGATGACATGGCACAGTGGTGACAATTGATGGCACAGTGGCTGCGTTTGATGGCATGGCACAGTGGTGACAATTGATGGCACAGTGGCTGCGTTTGATTGCATGGCACAGTGGTGACAATTGATGGCACAGTGGCTGCGTTTGATGGCATGGCACAGTGGCTGCGTTTGATGGCATGGCACAGTGGTGACAATTGATGGCACAGTGGCTGCGTTTGATGGCATAGCACAGTGGCTGCGTTTGATGGCATAGCACAGTGACTGCATTTGATGACATGGCACAGTGGTGACAATTGATGGCACAGTGGCTGCGTTTGATGGCATGGCACAGTGGTGACAATTGATGGCACAGTGGCTGCGTTTGATTGCATGGCACAGTGGTGACAATTGATGGCACAGTGGCTGCGTTTGATGGCATAGCAGAGTGGCTGCGTTTGATGGCATAGCACAGTGACTGTGTTTGATGGCATGGCACAGTGGTGACAATTGATGGCACAGTGGCTGCGTTTGATGGCATGGCACAGTGGCTGTGTTTAATGGCATGGCACAGTGGTGACAATTGATGGCACAGTGGCTGCATTTGATGGGCACAGTGAGTCTGCAATATTTTTCTTTTTTTTTTTTTTCGTTTGCGCCCCCCCAAAAATGTTGAGCACCAGCCGCCACTGATCATTTGTCTGATGTAACTGGCACATTCAATAAAGATCTTTGTGGAGGGTATTTGGTAAATTCTGATAAAGACTGCCCGCTGTGATTATATCTTCTTATACAGGCCAGGCATAGAGGTCTCAGCGAGGGATAAATCACTAATACAACACTTGGAGTCAGAATAACCTCTGTGAAATAACTAAGAATATTTGAATTCGATGATAATTGTATCTCTTTAATAATAAAAACTCTTACTTCTGCATCCTTGGAAGTTCCCAGTGCTGAGGCCAAAAAATCCAGACTTGCATCTGTCGCATCGGGGACCTTCAACAAAGTCTTTGCACCGGCACTGTCCGGCGATGAGACCCAAAATCAGATCGTCCTGAGCGTCGCACAGTCCGCCGTTAAGAGAGCCGTCTGGGTCGCAGTCACAGGCTGTAGAAAACCAATCAGAATACTGTCATCTATCATAAAAAGGTCACATCTCAGCAACAACTCGGTTCCACCACCTCTGGCTCAGACCCTTGGGGGGGGGGGGGAGAACCTGCTCACCACAGTTACTTGTAAACACAGAAGTCCGGTTTCTGTCTGTGACCCCCCTCAACTCTGCACCCTGTGTGTAACACCCCTCAACTCTGCACTCTGTGTGTAACACCCCTCAACTCTGCACTCTGTGTGTAACACCCCTCAACTCTGCACTCTGTGTGTAACACCCCTCAACTCTGCACCCTGTGTGTAACCCCCTCAACTCTGCACTCTGTGTGTAACCCCCCTCAACTCTACACTCTGTGTGTGTAACCCCCCCTCAACTCTGCACTCTATGTGTAACCCCTCAACTCTGCACCCTGTGTGTAACACCCCTCAACTCTGCACTCTGTGTGTAACACCCCTCAACTCTGCACTCTGTGTGTAACACCCCTCAACTCTGCACTCTGTGTGTAACACCCCTCAACTCTGCACCCTGTGTGTAACCCCCTCAACTCTGCACTCTGTGTGTAACCCCCCTCAACTCTACACTCTGTGTGTGTAACCCCCCCTCAACTCTGCACTCTATGTGTAACCCCCTCAACTCTGCACCCTGTGTGTAACTCCCCTCAACTCTGCACTCTGTATGTAACCCCCCCTCAACTCTACACTCTATGTGTAACCCCCCTCAACTCTACACTCTATGTGTAACCCCCCTCAACTCTGCACCCTGTGTGTAACCCCCCCTCAACTCTGCACTCTGTGTGTAACTCCCCTCAACTCTGCACCCTGTGTGTAACTCCCCTCAACTCTGCACCCTGTGTGTAACCCCCCCTCAACTCTGCACCCTGTGTGTAACCCCCCCTCAACTCTGCACCCTGTGTGTAACCCCCCCCTCAACTCTACACTCTGTGTGTGTAACCCCCCCAACTCTGCACTCTGTGTGTAACCCCTCTCAACTCTGCACCGTGTGTGTAACCCCCCTCAACTCTGCACCCTGTGTAACCCCCCTCAACTCTGCACCCTGTGTGTAACCCCCCCTCAACTCTGCACTCTGTGTGTAACCCCCCCTCAACTCTGCACTCTATGTGTAACCCCCCTCAACTCTACACTCTGTGTGTAACCCCCCTCATCTCTGCACTGTGTGTGTAACCCCCCTCAACTCTGCACTCTGTGTGTAACCCCCCTCAACTCTGCACCCTGTGTGTAACTCCCCTCAACTCTGCACTCTGTATGTAACCCCCCCCTCAACTCTACACTCTATGTGTAACCCCCCTCAACTCTGCACCCTGTGTGTAACCCCCCCTCAACTCTGCACTCTGTGTGTAACTCCCCTCAACTCTGCACCCTGTGTGTAACTCCCCTCAACTCTGCACCCTGTGTGTAACCCCCCTCAACTCTGCACCCTGTGTGTAACCCCCCCCTCAACTCTGCACCCTGTGTGTAACCCCCCCTCAACTCTGCACTCTATGTGTAACCCCCCTCAACTCTGCACCCTGTGTGTAACCCCCCCTCAACTCTACACTCTGTGTGTGTAACCCCCCCAACTCTGCACTCTGTGTGTAACCCCTCTCAACTCTGCACCCTGTGTGTAACCCCCCTCAACTCTGCACCCTGTGTAACCCCCCTCAACTCTGCACCCTGTGTGTAACCCCCCTCAACTCTGCACTCTATGTGTAACCCCCCTCAACTCTACACTCTGTGTGTAACCCCCCTCATCTCTGCACTCTGTGTGTAACCCCCCTCAACTCTGCACTCTGTGTGTAACCCCCCTCAACTCTGCACTCTGTGTGTAACCCCCCTCAACTCTGCACTCTGTGTGTAACCCCCCTAAACTCTGCACTCTGTGTGTAACCCCCTCAACTCTACACTCTGTGTGTAACCCCCCTCAACTCTGCACTCTGTATGTAATGCAATCTTGGTATTTAATGCCCCTTTAAGACCCTCCTACTGTTTGTGAAATTTGACTGACCACACCCACTATTTGTGTCTGGTACCTTTACACATGTTGCTATCCCGGATGTCCTTGGTGGGGTCTTTGTAGTAGAAAGGTTTGCACAGCTCACAGTTTCGCCCCATTGTATTGTGCTGGCAGTCATCGCAAACGCCTCCGCTCGTGTTCCTGGTGGACAGGTACACCGCCATGTCGAAGTGACACTTTTTGGAATGGTTGTTGCAATTGCACTCTGAAAAGAAGATAGTGTTAGGAACTCTGCAAAGTGCCGTCTTATTCTTTATTGGAGGAAGTAGAAGAACATTAAAAAAAAAAATTGTGCATTTTCTTGAACGTTTTGGTGTGTTACCGGCACAATTTATTTGACTTTGCTGCCTTAAAGAGGAACTGCAGTCCGCTCACATAATCTGTAATAAAAACATCTTTGCCATTCTGAAGCTTCCCTCCAACTACTTTACATATTATTTTATATATACTGGGCCAGATTCTCGTAGATCCCGCGTTGGCGTAGTGTAAGCCATTTACACTACGCCACCGCAACTTACTGGAGCAAGTGCCGTATTCCCCAAGCACTTGCTCTGTAATTTGCGGCGGCGTAGTGTAAATGGCCCGGCGTATGGCCGCGTAATTCAAAGGGGGCGGCTTGTATTCAAATTAAGCGCGCCCCCGCGCTGATTGAACTGCGCATGCGCCGGGCTGAAAAACAGCCCAGTGCGCATGCTCCAAACTCACGACGGAAAACGTCAATGACGCCGACGTGAGCGTCATTGACGTAAAGTCGTATTCAAGAACGACTTACGAAAACGACGTAACCGACGGAAAATGCCGACGCGGACCCGGCGCCATACTTAACATGGCATACGGCGGACTGGCGTAAGGTTACCCCTCATATAGCAGGGGTAACCTTACGCTTACGGAAACGACGTACGCGACGCAAATTCGTTCGGGAATCGGCGTATCAGGCTCATTTGCATAAACAAATGAGAACTGAACGTAAACGCCACCTAGCGGTCGGCGTCGCATTACATCTAAGATCCGACCGTGTAAGTGACTTACACCTGTCGGATCTTGGCCGTATCTATGCGAAAATGATTCTAGGAATCACTCGCATAGATACCCGGGCTCAGAAACAGAGATACGACGGTGTTTCCTGAGATACTCCATCGTAACTCTGCTGAGAATCTGGCCCACTGTGATTCTGTACTTGCCAAATATGCTGTAGAAATCTCCCTCCACTGAGTCTGGCTGCGGCCATTTTAACTGTGGGCAGCTGAAGCTTCTGCCTGTTCACTTCCTGGATTAACGCAGACACACGCCTCCAGCTCTGCAGCTCTCATTGGCCCTCTTATGACCAGTGTTAATTTTGGCAGCAAATTCCGATTTAGTTTTAGTCTTAGGACTAAAATGGCATTCCATTTTGCTTGGGGCCCCCAAATTCCTTCAAACGGCCCTGGTGGCCAGTCTTAGGATAAAATTAGATTTCATCTTCCACTGATCAGTTAACTACAACCGGATTGGTGACGAATCTGATGATGGGTCTCTGCACTTTATTGAGACTTCTTGTCAAAAGTATTGGATAAGGTTAAGTGTTCTCTACCAGTTGTCTGAGCTCCAGACTTACTTTTACAAGCATTTGTGCTGCGTCCTTCAGCTGGTCTCCAGGGAAGGTCATTGAAGAAACTGTCACACTGCTCACAGTTCAGCCCCTTGGTGTTGTGTTTGCACACACATCTGCCATGAACCTGAAATCCAGAAGATCCAAGAATGTCACTACTTTGACACCAAACATGACAAGACTTGCACCTGTTTTGTTAACTAACTTAGCCAAGAGACCACACTGACCACAACGCTGAAGCAGAGGTGTAACAAGAACCTTCATGGCCCCGATGCAAGAAATCATGAAGGGCCCTTCTTACTGAGCTTGGGGACCTTCCCACTGATCCCAGGGCCCTTTCCTCCATTGTGGTGCCCTTTATTACAGTCCCACAGCAGTACCCTTTCACATGTTCTGCAGTGGGCCCCCTTCCCGCTGTCTTGTCCCCCCCCCACAGTGGCGGAATGCCAGGGCCTGGTCCCAAGTGTGACCCTGGAAGTTCCACAACTGCTCTGAAGGTACTGGGTGTGAAAGAAGAAGTCCAATACACAGCATATAAAGTTCAGTTTTATTCAGACTCTTATATCATACAAACCCAACAGGTTTCGGGGGTTCAAAGTGTCCCTTTACAATAGGGCTTAGTACTGTAGAACAAAGTGTGCACTCCAGGGGCATATCTACTGGAGAGCGAAAAAGGCTTTTGACATTTTTCAGGGGGGGGGGCGCCAACCCCAGGCAGAAGGGACCAGTGGTGTCGCTACAGGGGGGCAATTTTCCCTGTGTGCCCCCCCCCCCCCAGGGGTCGACTGTATCGGGCGGGCTTAGCTGGGCTCAGGCAGTCTCGGCTGGGTTCAGGTGGGGGGCGGTCTAGTCTTGGCTGGGCTCGGGTGTGGGGGTGGTCTAGGGCCGGATTTAGCATTGGGCTTGACTGGGCTCCCACCCAATAGGGGGCCCCTTCTGTTTATTTTTTTCAATAATATGCCAGTCATTTAACCACTTCATTACTGGGCACTTAAACCCCCTTCGTGCCCAGACCAATTCTCAGCTTTCAGCGCTGACGCATTTTGAATGACAATTGCGCGGTCATACAACACTGTACCCAAATTATATTTTTTTCATTTTTTTTCCCACAAATAGAGCTTTCTTTTGGTGGTATTTGATCATCTCTGCGATTTTTATTTTTTGCGCTATAAACAGAAAAAGACCGAAAATTTTGAAAAAAAACACAATATTTTTTACTTTTTGTTATAATAATATCCCATTTTTTTTTTTTTTATATATTTTTCCTCAGTATAGGCCGATACGTATTCTTCTACATATTTTTGTTAAAAAAAATCACAATAATCATATATTGATTGGTTTGCGCAAAAGTTATAGCGCCTACAAAATTGGGCATAGATTTATGATTTTTTTTTTATTTTTTACTAGTAATGGCGGCGATCTGCGTTTTTTTTTGTCAGGCCTGTAATATTGCGACTGACATATCGGACATTTTTGACATAATTTTGGGACCATTCACATTTATACAGCGATCAGTGCTATAAAAATGCACTAATTACTGTATAAATGTGACTGGCAGTGAAGAGGGTTAACACTAGGGGGTGAGGAATTGGTTAAATGTATTCCCTGGGTGTGTTCTAACTGTGTGGGGGGAGGGGACTGACTGGGGGAGGTGACCGATGCTGTGTCCCTATGTACAAGGGGAGTGCTGCCTGCCGATGCCAGGAGCCTCAGGGCGGGGTACTGCTGTCCTTGGACTCCTTTGTGATGTGTGACTTCCATCAGATCATCTACTATACGGAAAGGTGAGCAAATAGAAAGCACTACAGGAGACTTTTCTATTCCCTATAAGGGCCATAAATTACTGGAGAGTCATGTCCGCAGTCTTTAACCATCTCCTGCATCATGTCCACAGTCTCTGACCATCTTCTGTATCATTTCCACAGTATCTGACCAACTCCTGTATAATGCCTGCAGTCTCTGACCAACTCTTGAGGTGGAAATCTAATATTAAGAGGTTGAGCCTAAAGAGGAATGGGAATGGGTGGGGTTTACAGATGAAGGGGTGGAACTTAAACAGGAAGGGGTGGGACAAATTTAGATGGGGGGGGGGGGGGGGACACAAATTTTGCCTAGGGTAGCATAAAATCAAAATACTGGACTGATATAACTGGAAGGCTCCTAAAGAATTGGATGGCTCTAACAATAATTGTCCCACCGTAGTCATTTTTTATTTCTTTTTACAGACACAAAAATGAGGAGAGTAGAATTGCTTACCATGCCCTCACCATCCCTGGAGACTCCATGGATTGGCGCACACTCAGAGGCATGACCATAACAGAAGCAGTTTCCTCTGACCACCAGCTCATAGAGCGCATAGTAATACTTCTCTCTGACCTCCTGGCGGGAATCGAGGAGGTTATCGCCCAACGTGTGCAGTCTGGTGAAATTAATCCTCAGGTTGGTAATTTTGAGAAGACCTGAAATGAAAGAAGAGGCATTATCAGAACAGAGGGTGACCATGATATGACTCAGAATCCAGAAACATCAGTGCAACACTGGATAAAAGATGCAAGGGTCTGTCAGGAGTCCAGAAACTCATTGACCCTTTGTACACACACACTAATTACAAGCAAACAGATCACAGGTGAGGATGGTTACCTTTAATAGCCCTTCAGGCTGGGTTCAAACTGGTACGACACGACAGTCCTACTAATTTGGATCCGACTTTGCCCTGCGACTTGAAGTCCGACTTCAATGAACAGGGATCCGACTTTAAACCCCGACAATACCAGGCACTGTGTCTGGTATAAATCTTAAGGGGGAACTCCACGCCAAATAAAAAAAAAAAAAGCATGGGTTCCCCCTCTAAGAGCATACCAGGCCCTTCGGTCTGGTGTGGATTTTAAGGGGAACCCCCTACGCTGGAAAAACGACATGGGGGTTCCCCCCAAATCCATACTAGACCCTTATTCAAACACGCAGCCTGGCCGGTCAGGAAAGGGGTGGGGACGAGCGAGCGCCCCCCCTCCTCAACCGTACCAGGCCGCATGCCCCCAACATGGGAGGTGGGTGCTTTGGGGTGCCCACCCCAAAGCACCTTGTCCCATGTTGATGAGGAAAAGGGCCTCTTCCCGACAACCCTGGCCGTTGGTTGTCAGGGTCTGCGGGCGGGGGGCTTATCGGAATCTTGGAGCCTCCTTTAATAAGGGGGCCCCCAGATCCGGGCCCCCCACCCTATGTGAATGAGTATGGGGTACATCGTACCCCTACCCATTCACCTGGAAAAAAATGTCAAAAATAAAACACACTACACAGGTTTTTAAAGTAATTTATTAGGACACTCTGGGGGTTTCTTTCAACTTCTCCGCTCTCTCCGGCCTCTTCTCCACACTCTCCGGTTCTTCTCTCGCTGTCCGTTGCCTTCTGCCGGGTTCTTCTGCTAGCTCTTCTCCGCCGTCTTCCCTCTGCTCTTCTTCCGATGTTGACGCAGCGCTCTCTCCCTCTGTAATGCCATGTGCGTGGTGTGCAACGACTTATATTGGCATGGGGCGGGGTCACCGGGTGATGTCATTCGGAGACCCCGTCCCTTATGACGTCATCGTCCCATCATGTTCTGGCGGTGATGTCATAAGGGGCGGGGTCACGCATACTAGCTCATTATGAAATACGTGCCTTGGATCAAAGCTGTTGCAGCGGTCCCCGTACACCGGCCAAACCCGGAGCTACTTCCAGGTTTGCGGGCTCTGGTGCAGTGATTGGCCGGAGTTTCGCAATGACGTCACTCCCGTACATGCGTGTGGGAGGCGCTGGTCACAGCACAAGCCCTTTAGAAACGACACGATCGAGCTGTTTCTTCAGTGCGCATGCGCCGATGACGTCGGTGCAAGTGTTTTTGGTAAATGTCTCCTAAACCGTGCAGGTTATTTAAAGTTATTTAAAGTAGGTACAAGTGGTGTAGGAGGGTTTACAACCACATTAAAAGTTCCCTTCACTGGAACTAAGAGCCCAACCCCTGAAAAAAAAAACACACTGTAATCCCCCCTCCACCAAATGATTTGGACCAGTGCACAAAGCAAGGTCCTTAAAGACATGGATAAGTGAGTTTGGGGTGGAGGAACTTGACTGGCCTGCACAGAGTCCTGACCTCAACCAGATAGAACACCTTTGGGATGAATTTGAGCGCAGACTGCGAGCCAGGCCTTCTCATCAAACATCAGTGCCTCACCTCACAAATGTGCTTCTGGAAGAATGGTCAAACATTCCCATAGACACACTCCTAAACCTTGTGGACAGCCTTCCCAGAAGAGTTGAAGCTGTTATAGCTGCAAAGGGCGGGGCCAACTCAATGTTGAACCCTACGGACTAAGACGCCATTAAAGTTCATGTGTGTGTAAAGGCAGGCGTCCCAATACTTTTGACAATTTTGGGGTTGATTCACTAAGACTTACGACGGGCGTATCAGTAGATACGCCGTCGTAAGTCCGAATCCCCGCCGTCGTATATTTAAGCGTATTCTCAAACTGAGATACGCTTAAATATTGCTAAGATACGACCGGCGTAAGTCTCCTACGCCGTTGTATCTTAACTGCATATTTACGCTGTCCGCTAGGGGTGTGTACGCTGATTTACGCCTAGAATATGTAAATCAGCTAGATACGCCTATTCACGAACGTACGCCCGGCCATCGCTTTTTCCGGCGTAAAGATAAACCACCAAAAACATGGCGCAGCCAATGTTAAGTATGGACGTCGGAACCGCGTCAAATTTTTCACATTTTAAGTTGTTTGCGTAACTCGTCCGTGAATGGGGCTGGCCGTTATTTACGTTCACGTCGAAAGCATGACAATTTGCCAACGTCATTTGGAGCATGCGCACTGGGATACGTCCACGGACGGCGCACGGGCCGTTCGTTAAAAACGTAAAATACGCGGGGTCACTAGTATTTTACATAGAACACGCCCCCAACCAGCCTATTTTGAATTAGGCGGGCTTACGCCGGCCCAGTTACACTGCGCCGCCGTAAGTTTCAGCGCAAGTTTTGTGAATACAGGACCTGCGGCTCAAACTTAGGGCGGCGTAGTGTATCTGAGATACGCTACGCCGGCCAAAATCTACGTGAATCTAGCCCATAGTGTATACAGGGTATATATATAATTTTTTTCAGCTGTGTTTTTAAAAGGCTAATGTAAAGAATCTGCCCCTGTGTGACACACTTGTTGCCGGGGGTCTGCGAGGGTGATACTTCCACCCAGTAAACCAGCTGGGACATGTCCCAGTAATTTGCTTTCTCCACTCCACACAAGGCTGGTGGCTGGACTGGAGCCAAGAGCAACACCCAGTATCATCGGTTAAACAAGGAGTCTGCCATGTATGGCAATAGAGCAAAGCCCAAAACACTGAGCTAAATCAGTAACAGCCTCAGACATCTTTACAGGGGCTCAGAAATAAACTCCCTGCATTTAGAAACGAAGCAGACACATCTTATAAGTGTCGGAAAATAGCCCAGGAATGGTCTATGAAAACACTCCTAATCCCCTTGTATCGCTATATTCTGGTCTACATATATTCTACAAAATGCCATATTGTCACATCTTACAATGCCACCTGACCATTGAATGGGGAAAGTTTCTGGCATCATTAAAGTTGAAGTTTAAAGGAGTTGTAAAGTCTCAAGGTTTTTCACCTAAATGCATTCAGGTGAAAAACCCTTTGTGGTGCAGCTGCCCCCCACAGCCCTTTTGTCAGGTCACCCGTAGTCAGGTGACAAGTGCACCCCGTTGGGGTCAGGGATGCACCTAAGGATAGTGAACCCTATGGCCGATCGCTGCTATCAGGGACGAAGCGTGAACCTAAGATCACCCAGGGCGCGGAGTCTAAGACCCAGTTTTGTATTCACCAGAGCCTTTGGTGGTAAGGATGGTCTTCGCCGCAACTGGGTCCAGGTCGCGTCCCCGAGATTCCCTAGGTCACACTCCGCATGGAGAAAGGGGGAAGCAGCCAGCAGGACAAACAGTGGTGATGGGCAGGCCGAGGTCAGGGCAACAGGCAGACAAGGATAACCGTGGGACAGGCAAATGGTCAGGGGCACAGGCAGACAAGGATCAGTCGGGAACAAGCCAAAACGGTACACGGAAAGATGGTCGTAGCACGCTGCAAACAGGAACCAGCAAACTACACTGCAGACAGGAACTAAGCAAAGGAACACTGTTGAACAGCACTGCAGACCTGTAGAGCAACGGTTAATATAGGCTTCCTGGGATGGACTAGGGTGGAGCCATACAGGAAGAGGAAGTGATAAAAAGGGGAACCAGAGCAGGGTCAGCCTCTAATGAACACATGGAAATCAGGTAAGCAGACAGACTTGTTGCATATCCATGACACCTTTTTTTCCTTTACCTGAACCCGATCGTTCCAGCGACAAAAACAAGCCCAGCAGCTCCAGTCCCTGTGTAATGGTCCTCACTGGATAGATTGATAGAAGCAACATGCCTTCCCTGGTTCCTCCCTTCCACATCAACCTGCCTTCCCTGGTACCTCCTTCCCTCATCTACTTACCTTCCCTGGTACCTCCCTCCCTCATCAACCTGCCGTCCCTGGTACCTCCCTCCCTCATCAACCTACCTTCCCTGGTACCTCCATCCCTCATCAACCTGTGTTCCCTGGTTCCTCCCTTCCTCATCAACCTACCTTCCCTGGTTCGTCCCTCCCTCATCAACCTGCCTTCCCTGGTTCCTTCCTTCCTCATCAACCTGCCTTCCCTGGTTCCTTCCTTCCTCATCAACCTTCCTTCTGTGGTTCCTCCCTTCCTCATCAACCTTCCTTCTGTGGTTCCTCCCTTCCACATCAACCTACCTTCCCTGGTTCCTCCCAGGGAAGGTAGGCATCAACCTACCTTCCCTTGTTCCTCCCTCATCAACATGCCTTCCCTTGTTCCTCCCTCCCTCATCAACCTCCCTTTCCTGGTTCTTCCCTTCCTTATAAACCTGCCTTCCCCGGTTCCTCCCTCCCTCATCAACCTACCTTCCCTGGTTCCTCTCTCCCTCATCAACCTGCCTTCCTTGGTTCCTCCATTCCTTATAAACCTGCCTTCCCCGGCTCCTCCCTCCCTCATCAACCTGCCTTCCCTGGTTCCTCCCTTCTATATCAACCTGCCTTCCCTGGTTCCTCCCTCCCTCATCAACCTGCCTTCCCTGGTTCATACATTCCTTATCAATTTGACCAATCCCAGTTGAACCTTTCGGATTTCGATCCACCTATGGCCAGCTTAGGAAAATCGTGAGGAATTGATTATGCCGAATACATTGTGAGCACATGACCCTGGTAACGAGCTTGCACGTGGTTAGTTAGTTCTGTGGAGAAGTACTTACTTTGGATCCGGGGGCTGTAAGGGTCTCTGATTTGGATTGCTGGATCCAGCACTCTGTATATCACCTATGAACAGTATACAAGGTTTAATACAACCAATAACAGAGTGACAGAATGGCTAAAGAATTACAATGATGAATCGTGCACACGCCATTTATGTCTCAATATTCTGTCCACTTCGAGTGAAAATAAATATATATTGGTTGGCAGGGCCGCTGTTAGAAATGATGGGGCCCCGTACAGCTTACCTAAAGGGGCCCCCTTCGACCATACCGTTGACCCCACCCCTAACCCCGTTATAAAACAAAAGGCAGGTTTGTTGCTGTTTACACGTGCGTGCGGGGGCCAACATGTGCGTTCGCAATTGCGTGTAAGCAATTTGTTAATAAAATTACATTGTAGGTTTCATTTGTTTTTGTTTTTTTGCTTTCACAAGAAATTAATAACATCCCTCGTGATAGCAGAGCCATGACAGGTCCTCTTTTTTACTTTCTGCCGAATCACTGGGGCTAAAAAATTATATCTGATCATTGCTGCAGTGATGGGGGTAAAATGCAGCTCCACTGCACATGTTTACTGCTCCCCCAACTGAAGTAGCATTACAATCATCATCACAGGCAGCACAGTAAGCAGGGGCTCTATCTTTTAATCATCTTTTATTTGATTTTAAACAACAAGGAAAACAGAGATTCACGAGTACAATCCAAAGAAAAGAAAAAGGAAAAAGAAACCAAACCCGAGGGGTATTCTTCCAGTTTAACCCCCTTTGATCATATATAACAGTAATATCAATTTAATTACCCATACAAAGAAAACAAACATTTCGAAAAAAAAAAAAAAAAAAACATTTCCCCATCTAATTAATCTTCATTTATAACCAGGGGGAGGAAAAACAAATTACATTTTAAATTTTCTGATCCCTGTTTCTTTCCCCTCCCTCACTCCTCAAAAGTCAGGGCTCTCACCCTGACAGTACCTTTAATATCCCGTTTCGATTCTGTCCCCTTCATGCGGGAAGCCAAAATCCCGCCATGATTGGGACATTTCCCCTGTATCTCCTTGTTTACTTTACTTAACCCCCCCCCACCCGTGCCTAACCCCTCCCCAATACCCATTAAACCCCCCAAAACAAAAAAAAAAAAAAAAAAAAAAAAAAAAAAAAAAAAAAAAGCAACGCCCCTGCCTGCCTCTCCCCCCGGACCCCGCAGCAGTCATCCCACCTTCAGTCTACATCCATCAAGGCTTTCCCCTCCTCCGAATATCTGAATATGTTCCATTCCGCCCACGTTTCCAAGTAGACCCTCCGCTTCTGCCTTGAGGTCCATACTAGGTCCTCCATTCTGTTCAAGTTTTCCACTCTATTAAGCCACATCTTAATAGATGGGGCCCTTGTCTGTTTCCACAGCCCTGGAATGCAAGCCCGGGCTGCGTTCAGGAGATGGCACACCACTGTTTTCCTGTAGCGCCTCACTGATATTTCCACATCCTGAAGTATGAAAAAAGACCATTCAGTTGGTAGTTGTTCCTTACAAAATCTTTGTGTAATTTCCCGGACCCTACTCCAGTATCCTAGAATCTTAGGACAAGCCCAAAAAATATGCATGAGGGTTCCTCCTTCCCGCCCACACCTCCAACATCTGTCTGTCATGTCTGGAAAACATTTACTCAAAATCTCAGGGGTCCGATACCACTGAGACAAGATTTTATAATTCATCTCTTGTGTCTTTATACACATGGATGTTTCGAAAATATTCCCTATTATCTTAGTTTTTTGATCTTCTGTAAAAGGTCTTCCTAATTCCCGTTCCCACTTATTAAAGAAGGGTAACTGAGAATCCGCTGATGGAGTATTAAGTAACGCACTAATTCTTGAGAGGGAGTGCCGTAGAGTCCCCTGCCCGCTACAGTACCTCTCGAACATTGTCAGGGTTCGGCAGTACCTAACTGGTGGTTTTAAGGTGTCTAAAAAGTGGTACAGTTGTAGGGATCTCCAAAAGTCTAGTTGGTAAGGGGAGTCTATCCTCTCCATTTCCTGCCTGGGAATCCAAGCGCCCTCCCTCAGGAAATGCGATGCTTGGAACCACCCCTGTTCCATTAGCTTACTAAAGGGGCCGTTCAATGACCCTGGTACAAACTGCGGATTTCCCAAAATTGGGAAAAGGGGTGAATCCTCCGTCGATAGTATCCCCCGTACAAATAGCTTGTGTGCCACCCGCAAGGTAGGTCCTATCAGCGGATGTCTTTTCATTTCTGTTGGGAGAGCCCGGTAACACCATGCTGCCCGCTGTAGGATACTACCGCATTGGTCCTGCTCTAGCCCCGGCCATAATTTTTCTCCAGTGTGTCGGCTCCAATCAATAAGTCGACACAGTAATGTTGCTTGGTAATATCTAAAAATATCCGGGGCAGCAATTCCTCCGTCCCGTTTGGCCAGTGATATAGTATGAGCCTTAATTCTTGGGCGTTTATTTGCCCAAATAAACTTATTAATAAGAACCTGTACCTGCCTGAAGAAAGATCTGGGTATTGCTATCGGGAGGGTCTGAAAGAGGTACAGAAATTTGGGTAATATGCTCATTTTAATGATGCTAGATCTCCCCAGCCACGAGTGAAACCCCCTATGCCATCCATCCAGGAGGGCCCGTATTTTGGACAACAAGGGCAGAAAGTTAAGCTTAAAAACTTGTGTTAGGTCCGCCGGTATGAGGGTTCCCAAGTATGTAAGGGCAGTGTCAGACCATTTAAATTTAAATTTTGATTTCAATATCCTTAATTCTCTCCCCGGGATCGCCACTCCCATCGCTTCCGATTTATCATAATTAATCTTGAAATTTGACCATTCGCCGTACAGACCTAATTCTTGTTCCAAATTGGGGAGGGATTCACTCGGGCTGGTCAAACTAAACATCATGTCATCAGCATAGGCTGAAATTTTATATTCTGTACCTCTCAGAGACACCCCCTTGATACCTGGGTTCAGGCGGATCCTGCTCAGTAGTGGTTCAACCGTCAGGGCAAATAAGAGTGGTGACAGGGGGCAACCCTGCCTTGTCCCATTTGATAGTTTAAAAGGTGGTGACAGTATACCATTCACTCTAACCTGTGCCGTTGGTTGTGTGTAGTTGCTTATGATCCACTGCAGCATCTTTCTCCCGAACCCCATGTGCCTTAATACTGCAAACATAAATTGCCAGTTGATCCGGTCAAATGCTTTCTCTGCATCCGTACCTAAAAAGACACATGGGGTTCGGGTGGTGCCTACCAGATGGATCAAGTTCATAGTCTTGACTGTATTGTCTCGGGCTTCCCGCAACTGCACGAATCCCACCTGGTCTTTGTGGACAAGCCCTGGTATGTTCTGCTGTATCCGCCCAGCCAAGATCTTGGCAAAGAGCTTCAGGTCTTCGTTCAACAACGAAATAGGTCTATAACTTCCACATTGGGAGGGGTCCTTTCCTTCTTTAGGAATCACCGCTATCACTGCCTTTAATGACTCGTTATGGAGGGCGCCTATATCCCCTAGGCCATTAAACAAATCTACCATAAATAAACCCAATTCAGGCATAAAAGTTCTATAATATTGAGTGGTATATCCGTCTGGTCCCGGAGCCTTCCCTCCCTTCCCCTTCTTCACTACCTGCTGCAATTCCTCTATTGTAATTGGTTTTTCCATTTCCTGGCTCGTTTCTGGTGTTAAGCTTGGGATACCTGAGGTTGCTATGTAGTTACCCATCTCCGCCTGGTCCTGAGGGTTTGTTTGCAAGTTATATAGGGAGCTGTAGAAATCCCCAAACCTCCCTGCTATCTCTCTGGGCAGCACAATTTTCTCCCCCTCTATACCCTGAATCATCGGGATGTAGGTTTTGGTCTGTTGTTCTTTTAATGCACTGGCCAATTGTTTCCCACTTTTGTTACCAAATTCATAGTTCTGCCTTTTGCCGTTTTGAATTGCCCATTTGGCCTTCTGTAAAAGTACTTCTGTAATTTGTCTACGTGCCGCCCTTAGTTCGCGTTCCAGCACAGGGTTAGGATTATGCTTATGTTTTATCTCCAGCTTTGCAATTTCTGTCATAAGAGTTGTTACCCTCAGCTCCCTCTCTCTTTTTATCCTTGCCCCGTGTTTCATTAGAACCCCCCTTATTACCGCCTTGTGGGCCTCCCACACTACCCCCATATTACAATTTGGGGTCATGTTAGCCTCAAAATACCACCTCAATTCCTTCCGCACGTCCTCTAGTACAACCTCCTCCTGCAATAGACTTTCGTTCAATCTCCAAGACCCCGTCCCTCCTGACCACGAGTCTCCCAATGTATATTTTAGGACAATTGGTGCATGATCTGTCCACGTGATCTCGCCGATTACAACCTCTTTTACAGAGTGTAACTGATTATGTGGGATAAAATAATAATCTATGCGCGAATAACTCTTGTGCGGAATAGAATAAAAAGAATAGTCTCGTTCCCCTGGGTGCGTCAGTCTCCATACATCTGTCAACCGAGTCTGTTGCAGCATCTGCTGGACTCTCCTCCGGGTCCCCCCCATAACGGAAGATCCACCCGAAGATGTATCCAGCTTTGGATCGAGTGGCATATTCAGATCTCCACCCATTATCAACTGTCCTTCCTGGAAGTCTGCCAGTTTATCTAGAAACTTCCTCAGGAAACGGTCTTGGTATGTATTAGGGGAATAAAAGGTGGCCAGAGTTATTACCTTGCCACCTACATTCCCTTTCAGGGCCAAGTATTGGCCCCCCGGGTCTACCAAGGATTCTGTCAATGACCATGGAGTATTGTTAGATATTAAAATAGACACTCCTCCTCTTCTAGCCTCTGGATTTGTCGCATGGTATACCAACGGGAAGGGTCTACCTGAAAGAAAGGTGGGCCCGCCCGTCCTAAAGTGGGTCTCTTGTACCAGAGCAATATTGCATCCCCTTTTCTTCAAATCCTGTATTAAGATCCTCCTCTTTTCAGGTATGTTTAGACCCTTGGCGTTGATTGATATCACTACCAATGGATCCATGTCTGAAGCCAGGTCAGTGCCCACCAGGGGTACCTCAAGATTCTGTGTATTCCAACAACCAGGACACCAGGATGAGTCACGCCGTGAGGGTCACGGGGGAGACACACAGGTAGAGGAAGAAAAAAAAAAAAAAAAAACCCCAAAAGAAACCCCCAAAAAAAAAAAAAAAAAAAAAAAAAACAAAAAAAAAAAAAACAAAACAAAAAAAAGAGTATATAAAAGTAAAAAAAAAAAAAAATAAAAAAAAAAAATAAAAAACCCCGACCCACCTCCCTAATCTAAGCTGGTATCACCTAGCCGTGGGCAGGAGATCTTATACCCACCCCCCCCAGGGATACCACCAAGCCAAAGCTTTGGACACTCTTAACCCCCTAAACCCTGTGAGTGTTGGCCTAACAGGGGAAGATTGTTTGCGCACGCCTCAGTGAGGGAGCTCCCCGTCCCCACCCCGCTCCATACATCCACCCCTTCCAGTCTGAGAGAAAACAACAGAAAAAGAGAGAGAAAAAAATAAAAAATAGATAAAAAGAGGGGAAAAAAGAGAATTTTTCCCCTTCCCCCCTATCACCTCCCCTCTCCCTCAATCCCCCCCCAAAAAAAAAAGGGAGGGAGGGGGGCGAAAGGGGGAAGCCTCCCCAGACCCATAGAAACTCCAGGTAGAACTACCACATCTAGTACTAATAACAGTCACTAACTTTGCCCTGTAATGTCCTGTTAAAAAAAAAAAAAAAAAAAGAAAGAAGGGCACATACTGTGCCTCCCAGTGCCCTCCCTCCCCGGGTGCTCCCTTTCCCTAGGTTTCTCCAAATTACTACTTCACAACTTATATTCAACCTTTAACCTTGGCCCATACTTAGGCCTTACATAACCTTTATTCTCCCTACATTCGAATGGGAGTATTAATAGTTGATACTGATTGTAATTACACAATATTCAACCCCTTAATAACCCCCCAATAGTTTAATCATGGCATCCGTGAGATCCCCCCCTAATAGATCCGAATCATTTACATTTACCAATCCATCAGGATAGGCTCAGGAAGAGTTCAGGATGGGTTCATACTAAGTCTACAGTTCCAATCTTACCCCCCACCTCCCTCCCCATCTTTCTCTAATAGACTACCATCCCTAACCCCTTAAAAAGCCCCCTCCCGCCCCCCCCCCCTAGTGTCCCTGTGCTCTTCATGTGCTTTCCTTTACAACCTAGATCCCAGGTAAACTGAATTAAACAGTGTCCAAACAGAAACAGGAATATTATTTGTATACCCCCAAAGTGGGAGTGAGGGCAGAGGAGAGCATACAAACTCAGACCCCCCCCTCCCCCATCCTATGTGTTGTAATAAGTGATCCCCCCCCCCCCCCATAATGAGAAGCATGGACAGCATGCACTCCTCTCTACCAACTTACTACCTCAGTGTCTAAAAAAAAAAAAAAAAAAAAATAGATATAGCAAACAACGAAAAGAAAAAGTAAATAAATAAAACAAGCAAATAGACCACCCACCCCCCCACCCCACCCCTACTACTTACTCCGAGCCTATATCACTATTTAGGTTACTAATTTCTTAGTATAGGTCGGGGATCCCCAGGATGCCAGGAAAACAAGATCGAGAGAAAAAAAAGGGGGGTCTGCCACTCTACCAGGATTGACACAAAAAAAAAAGAAAAAAAAAAAAAATAAAAAAAATAAAAAAAAAAGGAGAATTATGCATATAAAAGGAGAACAGTTCACTTCTGCTTTCCTGACTTCACATCATATGTTTAGGCCTTATTATATATCATTTTTATCATGATACATCCCCGTGCACCCGGTAGTACACCCTCCCCCCGTCTCCCCAACCCACCCTCCCTCCTTGAGACCCTCCCTCCCTGTAACCCCCAAAAAAAAAAAGGAGAAAAAAAGAGAAAAACCCCCAAACAGAACAAACCCACTACTATACCTTATACCCCCCTCCCACCTTACCCCACTTACCCCAAACCCCAAAGATTACCAATGTGTTACCCTTACCTTCCCAAAAACCCTAGTTCAGGACTTGAGCATAACCACCAAAAAAAAAAAAAAAAAAACACATTTGACATGACTATATATCAATTGTCTAAATGACTATCCAAACAGGGCAAGTATATACTTTCCTCAAATTATATCGTCTATATACTTTCCTCTATCTTAAATCAATAATAAACCTGGCATTTCATTTTCATACCCTCCCTCCCCCGCTCTCTCGCTCAAAAAAAAAAAAAAAAAAAAAAAAAGACAAATCAAAGAGAAAAAAGGCCCAGGAGAGCGGGGGGAGGGGAGGACACCCAAAAAAAAAGAAAAAAAGGAAAAAACAAAAAGTTGGTCCAGTTCTACCCCAATTTCCCCCTCCCTCCTCCTCTCAAGATTCAAAGTCACTTAACATCTACTGTTCTGGGGTTCAGTTGTAGCCAGTCGGGGACCGCAAATGGTTCCATCTCCAGGAATGTGTAAAGACCTGGGAGGTCTACCCTTGAGCGAAGCCAAAAAGATACCTGTCCTTTTTTAATGAGCACTGACATCGGGAACCTCCATCTATACGACCCTCCCCAGGCCTTCACCCTGTCTAAGACGGGACGGAGCAGCGCTCGTCTATGAAGGGTGGCATTGGATAAGTCAGGTAAAATCTTCACAGTAGTTCCCTGGAAGTCAATTGGACCGGCCTCCCATGCCCTCCGAAGGATTGCCTCCCTATGTGGAAAATAATGTAGTCTACAAATTACATCCCGCGGGCGTCTACTGTCCTTTGATTTAGGGCCGAGGGCCCTATGCACTCTGTCCATCTCATAATTTACTAAGGTAGAATCGTTCATCAAGTTCTGCAAAATCCCCTTAATAATTTCTTGTAGGTCCTCCTGGTCTGCCGGTTCTGGAACACCCCGAACCCGTATGTTGTTGCGTCGATTCCTATCCTGGAGCTCTTCCAATTGCAGTTGGAGAGAGATCGACACATCCCTGTGCATATCTCTCTCACTCTCTAGCAGCCCCACCCGTGTCTCCAGGGCCTTCAGCCCGGTCTCTCCCACCGATGTACGGGCCTCTAGCTCTTTTATTTCACCCCGGACTTGTTCAAAGTCCCTAGTATGTGCCTCTTCCACTTTAATAATCAAGTCAGTAATATCGGCCCTGGTAGGGAGTGCTTGAATCAAGGTCTTCAAAACATCAATCTCACTCTTCAGCCCCCCACCCTCCCGGGGGGGGAGGGGTGCCGAGGCCCCCGGTGAGACCGCCGAAGAACGAGGACTCAGTGGCGGAACCTGTAGAACCTCCATATCTGATCTAATGGACATTTGATACTGAGGTACAGTCCTGTTGAGGGCACCAGTTATCAGCCCCTTACCGTCCAGTACCCCGCTCTTACCTTCGGGGAGGCGACCCCCCCAGCAGGGGCTCTATCATGGCTGTATGTGACATGGCTGTTTGCTGACTTTGTTAACTTATGGCTGTACTGTATATAACAGACTGTAACACAGCACAGCCATAACAAAGTCAGCAGCCATGAGACACAGAGCCAGGATAGAGCCCCTACTTACATAACTGTGCTGCCTGTAAAGACTATTGTAATGCTAATGATAACCTGCTGAGTTCTATTCTAAGGACACAGTGAGGACTCTATGCTTTATTATTTACTCACTGTGTCCACTGCAGCCAGGCTCTCCTTCATGTCAGCCTCCTTGCATCTCAGCACCTGAGAACGGAATCATAATATCACTCCGCCGGCCAGAACTAATTGAGTGAGTAGTGACTGCTGCATATCCATCCGCTCCCGAAAATGAAGAAATAGTCCCTTCTCTGTGCGCACCTGGGCCCCTCTGTTGATGCTGATGGGGCCCAGAAAAATGGTATAACCCCGCTCCATAACACAAGTAGGAGCGGGGGAGAAGTTTACCAAGCTTTATTTTTTTGTTTTTTATTTAATGTAGCAATGAGCTGTAATGCTGGCCGGGCCCCTCTATGCAGCTGATAGGGCCGGGCCCCGTACACCAGGGCTGGCTGTACTGCCCTATCAGCGGCCCTGTTGGTTGGTATGATTTACTATTTATCACTGCTGTTTGTACTACTACTAAAGAAAAAGTATGGTGTGTTCTTCAGTAAGTATTGTATCAATTATAACCTTGAAGACATTTTGTTTTGTGTGGCTTTCACATTTTTACTTGCTCGTTAGTCCATATTTTCTATATTGTATTAAGAAAGCTGAAATGAGAAGATTAGCCACTAGAGGGAGCCGTGTTTATTTAAATGAGCCTCATTCAGTCTTCCTGCTTAAAGTGGAGGTTCACCCGGAAATGACAATTTTTAAGATTATATTGATGCTCATTTTGTCTAGGGGAATCGGGTATTTTTTTTTAAATAAAAGCCGTACTTACCGTTTTAGAGATACATCTTCTCCGCCGCTTCCGGGTATGGGCTGCGGGACTGGGCGTTCCTTCTTGATTGACAGTCTTCCCACAGGCTTCCGACGGTCGCATCTATCACGTCACGATTTTCGGAAAGTAGCCGAACGTCGGTGCGCAGGCGCCGTATAGAGCCGCACCGACGTTCGGCTTCTTTCGGCTACTAGTGACGCGATGGATGCGACCGTCGGAAGCCTGTCGGAAGACTGTCAATCAAGAAGGAACGCCCGCTCCCGAAGACCCATACCCGGAAGCGGCAGAGAAGATCGCTCTCTAAAACGGTAAGTACTGCTTTTTTTTAAAAAAACTACCCGATTCCCCTTGACAAAATGAGCATGAATCTAATCTTAAAAGGTTTTTTTAGGGTGAACTCCCGCTTTAACAACTTGAAACATAAAGAACATTAGCCAAGGTATAAAAAAAAAATGAAAATGAAAATGAAAGTACATCTAAACCCAACTGCAGAAATGTTATAAATGCTTCAACATGTTAATGTAAGGCCGGCCATACATGGTGCAACAAATTCCCGCAAGTATTCATAAATTTGAAAATTCGGAAATTCGAAAATCCAAAAACCTGAAAATTCAAAGATCTGAAATAATAACTAACTAATAATAACTTAACTATTAATAATTATTAAATTATTTTATTAATTTCCTTCCAAATTTGGCTGTTAGTGAACGTAACGAATACAAATTATCCAAAATAACGTATCTAAACGAATGGAACCTAATAAATTAATAATCATAAATAACAATAATAATAATATATTTTTTTATTATTATTATTATTTATTATTTGTCCTGTTTACCATTATCATTGAAAGTGAAAGTAAAAGAAAATCCCACATTTTGGGTTGTCCCCAGAAAGGTAACAGAGAGAAAAACCTTCCCATGGGGGACACTAGTTCTGGTGACCTGGAGGGTCCCCAAGGAATTCTCTTGATTTGCAGCAATTTCCTCTCACTTCCTGTTTGGCTATGGGACAGGAAGTGAAGGGATATCTCTGCAATGTGACACAGATGGCAAAAATAAACATTACAGGGGTTAAAAACCCCCCTTACTCTATCTAAAATTAATTAAAAAAAAAAAAGTTTTGCCTGTTGTTCTACTTTGAAAAAAAAAGCTAAAACTGAATTTTATGATAAGAAAAAGGGAAAGACCATTATTTATAATATACAATGGCACTTTAGCAAAGTAAATGCTTGGATTTAAACCCATGACCATCAAAACACTACAGCCGGACTCCTGCAGCACACACAACCTGGAAATACAATTTTTTGGTTGGAGTTTTTTGGTTGGAGTTTTTTGGTTGGAGTTTTTGGTTGGAGTTTTTTGGTTGGAGTTTTTTGGTTGGAGTTTTTTGGTTGGAGTTTTTTGGTTGGAGTTTTTGGTTGGAGTTTTTTGGTTGGAGTTTTTCGGTTGGAGTTTTTGGTTAGAGTTTTTGGTTAGAGTTTTTTGGTTGGCGTTTTTTGGTTGGAGTTTTTTGGTTGGAGTTTCGCTATAACATATTTGATGAATTTCTCACTTTAAACAACATCATTTAAAATTGATAAAAAACAAACAAAAAAAAAACCCCCAATCTTATATTCCCAGTGCCTATCACCGTACCTCTCCTTCTGTGGACGGCTCAATATCGGAGTAACGGGATTCACAGACGACGTCGTCCACTTTTCTCTGGGCGCTTCGGGAGATATTAGAGAAGATGGCCGCACAGTCATAAGCAAAGTAGCTGTACACCTTCCAACTTCGACCGAAGTCTGATGAGCGCTCAACCAACATGGCTGCCGGTCTGAACGTCTGAAAATAAATAAATAGGAATTAACAGTGGGGGAGGGGGGCACAATTCTGGATCCTTGCCCTGAGCACTGGAAGACCCTGCCCCAGGTACTAAGTAGATGTTTCCACTCCTGGGACTGGACAGTGCTGCACCCTCTAGGATCACCATCAGATGACAGCTTCAGGCTACTTGACAGGTAAGTGTCCTATTGCCATCTTTGTACGAGGGAAAACCTGGCCAGAGCCCTTCAGCACACCCGCGCATGCATGCAATCCAGAGCAGGGGCGGACTGATCATTCAGGCACTCTGGCACTGCCCGAGGGCGCCATGCCCCTTAATGGGGCCCCATCAGGTTTGCCAGCCTCAGTAAAACCAGGGATAGTATGTAAAAATCTCCAGGTGGCCATATTAAATTTTCCGAAAATTACATCGCAGATTGAAAAGGAAAGGTAATTTTTAATAACATTCAATTACAATATGACTTGGGTCGCAATTATATATGTTATATTATTTTTTTTTCTTTATTTGCTATCTTTTTTCCCCACTAAAGTGGATTTACCCTTTAAAGGCAAAGTGCAACCAAAGATCGTTTGGCTAAACTTCTAATGTGGATCACAGGCGTGCAGTTTGTTCTGGACGTCTGTGACTCGTTTTCAGCAGACAGCGGGCTGATGTCCGCTGTTGGCTGACGTCACAGCGCCAGTCCAGGCTCGGGAGAGATCACGACCATATGGTCGGGATCCGCCCACATGCCTGGACCAGTATCCGAATCGCTGAGACGCCCACTCCTGCCCCCTCCACAGCCCCGCGCTAGTGTGATGAGGGGGGCAGACAGTGTTGACCAACAGTCAGCAGCTCTCTGCACAAGCTGGCGGCGGACAGATGGAGCATCCACCTAAAAAAATTAGTAGGCAGATTCAGGTATAGTTACGCCGGCGTATCAGTAGATACGCCGTCGTAACTCCGAATCGGCACCGTTGTATATTTAAGCGTATTCTCAAATTGAGATACGCTTAAATGGTGCTAAGATACGACCGCCGTCGCCGTCGTATCTTAGCTGTCTATTTACGCTGGCCGCTAGGGGCGTGTACACTGATTTACGCCTAGAAAACTTAAATTAGCGAGATACGCCTATTCACCAACGTACGCTTGCCCGTCGCAGTAAAGATACGCCATTTACGTAAGGCGTTTTCAGGCGTAAAGATAATCCACCAAAAAGATGGCGCAGCCAATGTTAAGTATGGACGTTGGAACCGCGTCAAATTTTTCAATTTTTACGTCGTTTGCGTAAGTCGTCCGTGAATGGGGCTGGCCATAATTTACGTTCACGTCGAAACCAATGAGTCTTTGCAGCGTAATTTGGAGCATGCGCACTGGGTTACGTCCACGGACGGCGCATGCGCCGTTCGTTCAAAACGTCATTTACGTGGGGTCATGCTTAATTTACTTAAAACACGCCCACCTCTTCCACATTTGAATAAGGCGCGCTTACGCCGTCACATTTACACTACGCCGCCGTAACTTAGGACGCAAGTTGTTTGTGAATACTGTACTTGCCTCTCTAACTTACGGCGGCGTAGCGTATATGAGATACGCTACGCCTGCCTAAAGTTAGGCGCGTCTACCTGAATCTGGCTATAAGATTCAAAAAAATATATAAATAAGATAAAATAATATAAATACCATACTTCTCTTTTTTTTTTTAAATCACATTTTTTGGGGACAGAAGAAAGTGCTAAGAATTCGTTTTTCGGGATGAAGGTCTCCTTTAAAAGACACAAGAGTCCAGTAGGTGACTTGTCCCGCCAGCACCCCTCCATAACTCACATATCATGGCGGGCTGGGCTCATCCTTTAACACAATCCCGCTCTCCTTTAGAAAGCAGCAAAGAAAAATAGACAATCCCTCGCAAATTCTCCTATTATGATATGGAGATGTGAAATACGTGAAATTCCATTTTCATTCACTGGATCCCATCCCAGCCCCCAGATTATTCACTATTTCCATGAATGGAGGTTTTGTCTTCATAAAATCCCCGGGAAGAGATGAAACGACGCAGGATAATTCCCATAATCAGCACCGATATTAGATGTACCTTGAAGGTCATGATCAGGTGAGTGAAGTGAAATTCGGCCTCCAGGTCCAGTTGAATGCTGACTTCCGAGACTCCTGTATGGAAGAAACGCAATACGATTATTTCTCATTCATGGATGCAACTTTCTGGGTGTTTCTGGCAAGTTATCACTTAAAACGATATTAACCACTTCCATACCGGGCAGATTCTGGCACTCCTCTCCTACATGCAAAAATCATAATTTTTTTGCTAGAAAATTACTCAGAACCCCCAAACACTATATATATATATATATTAGGGCTGTGCAAATTAACTTTTAATTCATCGATTAATCTTTAATTTTTTTGATTGATTCAAATTCTTTTGATTGGTACTCACCTCTCTGCTGGCTTCTGGGCCTTCAGGGAGTTCTGTCGGACTTTGGGCGCAAAATGCGCCTCACACGCGCAAGTTTATGAATCAGTGGCAGTTCCTCATTTGCATATTTGCTGAGGGAAAACCATGAGAGCGCAAGTTGCTCCCTGAGCAAAATTGCCCCTTAATTTCCCTGGGGCAGAGAAACTGCCTCTGTGCAAAAATGGCACATTTCAGGCTTAGCTTGCTTTCTGGGTCACCCGCAAATTTGCCTGGACGCAAATCCGTACTTGCGCGGCCCAAATCGCACTTGCTCCTGCGCAAGTCGTACCTGAATCTGGGCCATTGATCCTGTGTCTGCTAAGCAGGGGCACCGATCCATGTCTTCTCCTAGTACAAGCACCTCCCCCACAGTAGTAAAGCACTGGTCAGGCACACATTTAACCCTTTGACCGCCCCTGATGTTAACCCCTTTCCTGCCGGTGTCAGTGTAACTTTTGTGCAATATACTATGCTTTTTTTTTTTTTACCAAAACCATGTAGCAGAATATAATTTGGGCAATTAGCAGAAAGTAAAAAAATAATTTTATTATTTTGAGAATTTCTTAAAAAGTCTTTGCAATGAGCTTGCTGGCCCTCTTGCACTTTTGCATTCTTCCATCTCAGTGCAACATTTATATTTCATCTAATCCTAATATTTCTGGAAATAACAGGACATTAAAGTGTGTTCTCCCTTTGAAGCTAAGCTGATGACGGGAGAGTGAAAAACACAGATTAAGGAAGGCTGAGCTCAGAGATCCCTTGGATGAAGTCCAACTGCTTTTTTAGAGAAGATCGTTTCAGACAAATTCTCTTTGGACGTTAATGAGCGAGATTTACGCGGGGCAATTGCAGATGATAGACATCGGATTAAGATGAAGAGTTTAATACACGGTCTATTCGTGTGATCTCTAATAGGGATAGATTTGCTAACAAGATTCGACCTTCCGTCAAAGGGAGGAATATTCAAATTTACCGGTGTTAAAGTTTAGCCAAAACTGATATTTTAGACATGGCTGGAATCCCGTGGGTTGAGTTGACTGACTGGTCTAGCTGAAGTAGCTATAGTCGCTGTCTCGGATTTACCCTGGTTCTCCTCCTTCTTCACAAATAGTGAAACTGGGTCCTTTCACTTCTGAAAAATGCACGGTGTCATGCAGAGTCCCTCAGGGATCCCCTTTGTCGCCCGTACTATCCAATATCTATCTCCGCCCTCTTTTTGAAATCATCATAACCAGAAGTTACTCTACCACTCCTACGCGGATGACACGCAACTATATTTTCGCATCTGCAACAATAAGGATCATTATCTTTGTAACGGTCACCACCGTTTACGACCTTCCATCCCATCCAAGACAGCTTATCGACACTCCAACCAACAGGCAGACCCGATCCATTCCATAAGAATTCCCTCAATAACGAGACTGACAAGCTCTGTTACTACGTCAAAATATGAACTGCACTTTTAATGGTTTCTTCTCAGCTTTTTATGCAGTACAAGGCATGAAAGGAACAATCAACTCCCCACCCACACATCACACCGTGGGGGGCTTCAATCACATTCTTTGAGCTAATTACTAAACATTCTAGACATCTCGGCGCCGGGCTATAATTATCAGGACCTAATCACTGCACATTCCTTCATTAACAGAACTCAAACAAAACACCATCACGCAATGATCTCTTCAATCCACATCCCTAGGCAGACGTTCTGTCTCCGCATACAGCTTGACACCTATTTACACCTCTGAGCATCAATAGGCTTTAGACAGTGTTATCACACAATTAAAGGCCTTTCAAGAGCCAGCCTTATTTAACATGTTAACAGTCTTCACAGAGAGATGAGTCATAGAATATTCTTTGCAGGCATTAAGGAATATACTGTAGATCACTGTCCACGCCAAAACAATCCAACATGTGTCCCCCATCTCCTGGCTTAATCTGTGCCCAAAAGTCACTCCTGTTACAATCTTGGACTAGAGAAATGCCTTACTTTGATAGAAAATTGGATGACGGAGAGTTACCTTAAACTCAACGGCTCAAAAACAGAACTTCTCCTGTTTCACGCCAACCGAAAGAGACTTCCCGCACCAATATGGACACCGCCACCCATTCTGGGACAAACCATCACCCCTAGCACCAAAGTCAAAAGTCTCGGACTCATTTTCGACACCCACATGACAATGGATGCACAAATAGGGTCAGTAGTCAGCGGATCCCACCATCTGCTGCGCCTGCTACGTAGACTCATTCCCTTTATCCCGAAAGAAGACATAGCAGTCGTGATAGGAACAATTATCAATTCCAGACTCGACTATGCAAATGCCCTCTATCTCAGACTCCCTAAATACCAAATCACTCGTCTGCAAGTCGTTCAAAATACGGCCCCTCGACTCGTGACTGGGAAAAAAACATGGGAATCAATCTCACCTTCGCTGAGATCCCTTCATTGGTTGCCAGCAAAAGACAGAATCACTTTTAAGGCACTTTGTCTGACACATAAGTGTGTTCAAGGAAATGCCCCCCAATATCTATGCGAAAAATTTAAATGTCACAACCCCAATCGCGTTCTGCGATCCACCAACCAAAACCTACTCCAGATACCCAAAGCCAGATACAAGTCCAAAGGAGAACGAAGATTTGGAATCCAAGGACCTAGACTATGGAACGCTCTACCAAGCAGCATCTGGTTGGAGGTGAATCACCAGGCCTTCAGAAAAAAAACTCAAAACTCATCTTTTTTGAGGGCAAAAGTACAGTAGGGAAAGGATACCAAGCGCCCAGAGGCGATTCAGTTTGCATGTGTTGCGCTATATAAGTTTCTCACTCACTCAGTTGACCCCTGACTTCTGATATGACTGGGATTTTCAATGAGATGTCCCTACCATAACCTCCGACTCTGTTCTTACTTGGTGTAAAAAGTGAATAATTCTGCGCTAACCCAATGGTGAAACGTGGAAAGCTGTTACACATAAATGTGACAAAGATTGGTGAACAAGGTAAATGGAAAATGTAATGCTAAAAAGTTGAGTTAGCAATATTCAAATAATAGCCCCAATGTTGCTCTACACATGAAGGTAGGTCACAAAGTGTGAAAATGTAACATACATAAATATAACTCATATATGGAAGATTATGGGAAATGTCCAAATGAATGAACCAATCCATGTAGTAAACACATAGGGCCAGATTCACGTACGAGCGTGTAACTTTGTTCGGGCGTAGCGTATCCTATTTACGCTACGCCTCCGCAACTTGGAAGGGCAAGTGCAGTATTCACAAAGCACTTGCTCCGTAAGTTGCGGCGGCGTAGCGTAAATGGGCCGGCGTAAGCCCGCGTAATTCAAATGTGGAAGAGGTGGGCGTGTTGTATGTAAATCAATCATGACCCCACGTAAATGACGCGCCTAACGAACGGCGCATGCGCGCGCATGCTCAGTATCACGTCAAATTTACTCCTTAAGATACGCCAGGCCCATTGCCTGTGACGTGAACGTAACCTACGCACAGCCCCATTCACGTACAACTTACGTAAACGACGTAAAAAGATACGCTTGCCGACGTCCAGACTTTGCATTACCTACACTTCATATAGCAGGGGTAACTTTACGCCGGACGTAAGCCTTATGTAAACGGCGTAGCGGCCGCAAGTACGTTCGTGAATCGGCGTATCTACCTAATTTACATATTCAACGCGTAAATCTACAAAAGCGCCCCTTGCGGCCAGCGTAAATATTGCACCCAAGATACGACGGCAAATCTATGCGTAACTGATTCTAAGAATCAGGCGCATTGATACGACGGCTCACATTCGGACTTACGACGGCGTACGTGGAGATACGTCGTCGTAAGTTCGCTATGAATCTGGCCCATAAAGTCCAGTATAAAATAGTTGTTGCTCAGAAGTGAAGCACAGTGATATAGTGAACACGTGGAAACGTCTAGGGGTTGTATCTTCATTCAAAATAATGGAGTACTGCAAACTGGTGGCGTTTGATGGGGCAAACTGATGGCGTTTGATGGGGCAAACTGGCAGCATTTGATGGGGCAAACTGGCGGCATTTGATGGGGCAAACTGGCGGCATTTGATGGGCACAGTGACTGCGTTTGATGACACAGTGGCTGTGTTTGATGGGCACAGTGAGGCTTCAAGTGATGTTTTTTTTTTTCGGTTTGTTCCCCCCCCATCCCTCTCCTTCTACAAGCTAACAGACTGGCTGGAGACCACACTGTCAATTGTTAACTCTTTCCTGAGAAGACTGGAAGTTCAAGGGTTTAATACTACTTTAAAGCCATATACGGTAAGCAAATAGCATCTTCAAAAATAGGCCAGCAATGACAGACGCCATGACTCTCATTGTGGGTGACCTCTTACATTGGGGTCCCCATTATAAAATTTGTGAACATTTATTAATCTGTTAAATCAATTTAATAGGAATCCCATACGCATCAAAATAGTCCGTCTTTGTCATCACATGACCGAGTATTATGGGCTGTGAATCCCACTCGGCTAATACAGACACATATAATGACATGTCTCCTTTCATATATCAGCTGCGATATGTTAACAAGTGTTCACAAAGCTAGAGCGGGCAGCAACTGTGGGCACTGGTATGCAGACCAGCTAATGTCCTGGCGCACGCCAGCCTGATTTCCGTGAAAAATCCGCCACAGATTTACAGCCGCCTGACACCTGTTTTCTCTCTTCTGTAAAATAACAAGATTCTCTTTGCATCAGCATTCTACCTGGAAGGAGGCCAGATTGTGCGCAAGTGTTATTTCTAATTTGACACATACTATACACATCCTATATACACTGCATACAATAACATGGGATAACATTATAAGAGGAGGGGAAGTCAACTCTACTACTATTACGTTACGCCGCCGCAAGTTTTACGGGCAAGTGCTTGATTCACAAAGCACTTGCCTGTAAAGTTGAGTCGGCGTAGCGTAAATCCCTCCGGCACAAGCCCAGCCTAACTCAAATGATCCGGGTAGGGGACGCGGATCATTTAAATTAGGCGCGTTCCCGCGCTGAACGTACTGCGCATGCTCCGTTTTGAAATTTCCCGCCGTGCATTGCGCTAAATGACGTCGCAACGACGTCATTTTTTTTAACTTAGACGTGAATTACGTCCATCCCAATTCACGGACGACTTACTCGAAAAAAAATAAAAATTCAAATTTCGACGCGGGAACGACGGCCTTACTTAACATGGCAAGTCTAAGTATACGCCGCAAAATAGCAGCTTTAACTATACGCCGGAAAAAGCCGACTAGGGACGACGTAAGAGAATGCGACGGCCGCGCGTTATTTTCATGGATCGTTGGAAATAGCTAATTTGCATACCCGACGCGGAAAACGACGTGAACGCCACCCAGCGGACGCCGAAGTATTGCATCTTAGACCTGAAGGCGTACGAGGACGTACACCTGTCGGATCGAACCCAGATGCCGTCGTATCTTGGTTTGAGGATTCAAACTAAAGATGCGACGCGGGAAATTTGAAAGTACAATGCATGAATCTATGTATTGTTGATTGATGGGTGTAGTAGAGAGGGGGCAGCGCTCCTGCGCCCACTATGGACGCACCCCGCCACTGTCTGTGGGTCTTCAGCAGCTGGGTCACTGCATGTCCTCGGTAAAAAGAGTCCCATAGACTGCCCTTTAAAATATAGGTGTACTTCCTTGTGATCTAAAGCACCGTCCAAACGACTCTTCAGTTCCAGTGAAGGGCTCCTTTCCTGCTCTCCATAGAAAGGAAAACCAATTTACCCAAAGCTTTCCCATTTGTTATAAAATCTCAATATACTATACATGAGTGTCCACTGAATTTTTTTTAGAGGGGGGCGCTTCGGCAGCGGCGATACACAGTCGCATTTTACCCTTTCTTCTAACCTCTAGTGTGGGTTAAAAGCGCCCCCCCCCCTTGTTAAAATGTAAAAACACCCCACTGTGCCCCCTGCATATTTCAATATCTCTTTGTCACTACTGTGTACCCCCTCTCCACAACTGCACCTCTGGACCTCTTTACATTACACAGCACCCTGCATCACTGGCCCCCTTTACATTACACAGCCCCCTGCATCACTGGCCCCCTTTACATTACACAGCACCCTGCATCACTGGCCCCCTTTACATTACACAGCACCCTGCATCACTGGCCCCCTTTACATTACACAGCACCCTGCATCACTGGCCCCCTTTACATTACACAGCACCCTACATCACTGGACTTCTTTACATTACACAGCACCCCTTTCCCTTGATTGAAACACTACACTATATTGACAGTATATTTATTTCAGGTCTAAAAGAGGAACCTTTTGGAATGAGGGACAAATGGATTTGATTCCAGAAAAGGGACAGGCACTCTAAATAAGGGACAACTAGAGGGGAGGGGAGCGCTGCAGTCACCGCTTAAATCGGCCCCAGGGCCAGTTCAGCCCTGCTCCTGGCTCTCCCTGGCGATTCCAGGGGTGGGGGCAAACGACCCCCCTTGCCCTATGGAGCGGATGCCCATGATACTATAACAAGCACTTCCAATGCTTGGAAACTCTCATTATCTCACCAGCCCCGAAATGGCCCATGCGAGGCAATGCTAATTGGTCATACTTGCATATGGCTGATAATGCCGATATAATTCAAGAATACTGGAGAGGCATTAAACTGGAAGCTAAAATTTGTGAAAGATAACTTTAAATAAACAAAGTTATCCACGCTTTTTTTTCCCCTAATGACAGATTATTGTACTCCAAAGAAATAACTGGCCAACAAATCTGTTTTTCTGCTGCGTGTGAATATTGGAGAAGTGAGTCAGAATTTCCTGAGGACGGAGGAAAATTCTCATTGTCCTATGCTGCCCTGCTCATGAGAGATAAAAAAAAAACTGTTCGGAATAAGATACGAAAAGAATTTTAATAAGACTCCAGATAAAATAGCTTTCGGGATTAGCCTGTGAAATCCTCAAAGGCCGTGTATCCTTTTTTTTTTCTGTTACAGAACTAATCCAAAAGGGGAATATATGTAATTAAATTAACCCGCTTTAATGATGGAGAGGAAGGAAAGAGGTGAACAAATCCCAGGCTGGATTTACCTTCGGTGGCGCCTGGGGGCCGTTTAGCAAACTTGCCTCGACAACATTTTTATTGGTTACGTCTCCAACAGACACAGAGGGGCTCCGTGTGGCTTATTTTACAACCAGTAATTTGCGTTGACGTGCTCTTTGTGTGCTATATGCGCTCAGCCGTCTGGATCTTAAAGAGGGTCTATGTTGTTTTTCTTTTGTTCTTTATACATGTGCATGTATGTTTTTTTTTAACGTAGTTATATTTATGTATTTTTTTATTTTTTTTAATGGTTGGTAAAATATTTATAATTAACCACTTCGGCCCCGGAGTATTTGGCTGCCAAATGACCGGGCCGCTTTTTGCTATTCGGCACCACAATTGCTCGGTCGTGCGGCGTGGCTCGCAAACAAAATTTATGTAATTTTTTTCATACAAATAGAGCTTTCTTTTGGTGGTATTTGATCACCTCTGCGGTTTTTATTTTTTGCGCTATAAGCAAAAATAGAGCGACAAATATAAAAAATTGTGCCCATTTTCAGCCTCATTTTCAGCCTCACTGTGCCCATGTACCTTATCTGCCGTGTCAGTATTGATGAGGGGGGAAGGAAAGCCATATCTCGCTGAACATTGTCCCCTCTGATTCACAGCAGGGCTGTGTCTATAGGAAGTCCACGCCGTCCACGCTAACAAAGCTCCGCCTCCTCCTTATCACGGACGGACGAGGAGGAGGCGGGACGGCGCGGACGACCTATACACACAGCTCTGCTGTGAATCAGAGGGGACAATGTACAGGAAGAGAGGAAACCTGATTCGAGTATAAGCTGAGGGGGGCTTTTTCAGCACAAAAAAATGTGCTGAAAAATTCAGCTTATACTCGAGTATATACGGTAGTCTAGAGTGCACTATAGGAGAATGGCTAGGATATGATCCAATGTTCCCTAAGAGGTACCTGTTAGCATAAGCAATAGAGACAGATCTCTGCATAGCAGCTGTTAAGAGACAAGCGTTAGTCCTAACTCTTTAGCCGACTAACGTTGGGGCCCAGTCGTACCGTTGGTGCATATGAGAATAGTCCCAGTCAAGTCTGCAGGCAGCAATACGGCTAATAGATGGCTGTATGGTCAGTTCCTAAAGGGCTCAGTCTCTATCTCACAAGCAGTGATTAGTCTACTCACCTCTCTGCACCCAGGTGACACTGTGTTGGGCTACAGAATTGTATTTTGTGCAACAACTACTGTACAGCTGTATTTAGTAGAGATATATTCTTCAACCAGTAGATGGTAGTGTTTATAAGTTTGTAGCTGCATCTATGATACTGTATGCTCTATGTTTTTTCCCTGAATAAAGTTTCCTGTCTGCAGTTAAGCAGCAGATAAAGTTCATGTGGACTGTGCACTGTCTGTTCTGTAGGACTATATACAGAATGCCTAATACTCTGTCTCAGCACTCCCCACTCAGGCTGCCGATATGTTGCATTGATGGTGCATATTGGACAGCGATGTGCACTCTCCAACCTCCCTCACGGCAAGAGGAAGCTGTGTCTTGTACTTGTGGATTATATTTCTATAAGGATCCTCTAGAGATCACCCTCCTTTGCTTTTCTGAGTTTTACCTGTTGGGCTCTTCTTCTCCATTGCAGATCTCAATAGAAGGAACAAAGTGGGAACAGAAAACTTTGATCGTAGCATTTCCATCTAGCAGTGCTGGGGTCGTCGGTTCAAACAATGATACCATAGGTGTGTGCAGCCTATGGCATTAGGGTGTGCACCCCAAAGCTCAAACACACAGTATCGATCTCTCACTATGTTTATTCAGAAAGGTAGGGGTCAGTAAATTACATATTTACTGGCCCCTTCCCCCATTCATCCTAAAACATCCCACAGCCTCAGCCGCTGGGAGAGGAGAGGAGGAAAGCCAGCAGCGGTGTGGGGCGGCAAGGGTTAGGGGGCTAGGGCAGTAGGGGGAATTTATGCTGCACAGGGTGATTAGGGTGTGCATGGGCACACCTGGCACACGCCTATGAATGATACACTACCTGCCTGGAGTTTGCATGTTCTCCCTGTGCCTTTGTGGGTTTCCTCTGAGTACTCCAGTTTCCTCCCACACTCCAAAGACATGCTGGTAGGTTAATTGGCTCCTGTCTAGATTGGCCCCTAGTATGTGTTATGTATTGTATATACCAGGGGTGTCCAACCTTTTTTCAAAGAGGGCCAGATTTGATGAAGTGAACATGCGTAAGGGCCGAGCATTTTGCCTGACATTCTTTGAACCATTAAAATGTGGTCTAAGTGTGTTCGTTCGAGTACTAATACACTGCCCAACACAAATTATCTTGCCTTTGTGGCTGTGTGTGGTGTAGAGATGAGCGTGGGCGTGTATTTTGGATATACCGTATTTATCAGCGTTTAACACACACCTTCACTTTAGAAGGAAAGTTTCAGGGGAAAAAAATGTAAATAAAAAACTGTGAAGCAAAATAAGGGTCATTGCCCATCAATGCAGCCTAATCAGTGCCCATCTGCAGCCTTGCCATTGCCATGAATGCAGCCTCTCCATTGCCATGAATGCAGCCTCTCCATTGCCATGAATGCAACCTGATCGATGTCCATCTGCAGCTTTGGAGGGAGGGGGGGGGCGGGATGAGCACCAACAAATTACATACAGGAGAATCTCCTGTTTACACAGCAGCCTCTTTAATACAATTTCTCCCGCCTCCTATGATAGACAGAGGAGTCGTCCAATGGCAGCCCAGGAGATGGGACTTCCTATTACAGATGTCACTGTGTAAACAGGAGATTCTTCTGTATGTAATTTGACAGCACTCGTTCCCCCTCTCCCTGTCCCCTCCGAGGCAGCGCCGATAAATACAGTATATATCCAAATTACCAGGGGGCCACATTAAATTGGAATGGGGGCCGAAATTGGCCCCCGGGCCGGACTTTGGACATGCCTGGTATATACAGTATATCATTTTTATTTGTCTTGATGTTTATACCATTCTTGGCTCTTTTTAGGAGAATCGCACAGATGACTTTCCTGTCCTGATCTAACAAAATTCCCATGTACAATCTTTACCGTACATCCTACATTCAGGGCTGGACTGGGACAAAAATTTGGCCCTGGACTTCATCCAGACTAGCCCACTTTGACAGGTCTCTCCCATGGTGGCCTGACAACTCCCGCACCCCCCCCCCCCCCGGCCACCCAAGCCCCCTCTCCCCCTTCACTAGCCACTAGCCGTTCTACTTTATTAGAGTAGAACGGCTGGTACTTGTACTCTTATAGGCAGTACCAGTGGGGAAGCTAGACATTATTTCAGCGGGGGCAAAGAATCAGTTTGGTGCCCCCCCTTATGGGACAAGATTAGGCAGAAGTGAGAAACTCCCAGGCCATAGCTGTTGAGTCAGCTGTCTGTCCCCTCCCCCCATGCTCCTCTGTCGTCCCCCCTGCTCCTCTGGTCCTCCCCCTGCTTCTTTGCTCCCCCCAGGTGAGCTCTGCGGTGAGGGAGAGGAGGTGAGCGCTGCGGGAAGGGAGAGACAGAGGAACGAAGGGGGGCGGTGGTCCGCTGTCACTGAAACCGGCCCACTGAGCCATCGGCCCACCGGGAAACTCCCTGTAGTCCCAGTGGCCAGTCCATCCCTGCCTACATTATAAAACCCATAACTTCTAGAAAAGGTTTTCCATGTTTCTTCAAAACCGTGTTATGAAGAATGTGCTTAGTAGCAACATCAGATCTGCAGAACTTCTGAAGTATCTTATGAAACATAAATGATGTTTTACCGTTCTCCGACTGCCACCAGGCTTTCTTGCGATCCTCAGCGAATGTGGTAATGACATTTTCAATGCGGTGACTGATGGGGTTGGTCAGCCGGTTAAAAGGCCTTCTGGAGTCGCAGACAAAGCACTTCTTCTCATCCTGGTGGAAAGACAACAAGCACCGATCACAATACTACACAATCGCTGGAGAAAGAGGCTCAGCTGTATTTAAGGCTTCATGCATTCATGCTTTCTAGTCTTTCAAGCTAGCCACAGACATTGCAATCTGTTCATACAATCATGGCGGCTTAGTGGTTAGCACATCTAAAGGAGGTCATCCAGAGCCCAGGGAAAGAATCCAGAACTGCACCCCCCCCTCCCCCACGGGTAATACATACTGTAACGGAATGGCCCGTGATACCCAGAGACTTTTGAAGGATGCGGGGTACTCCTGTGCCAGCTTCACTAATGACTCTTGCGTCTAGGGTCATCCTATGTCCAATAGGGGCATAGGATGACTGAGAAATGATACCATGAATTACATGAGATGGGACAGTAATGATAATTCATGTATTGCAGGATATCTTGAAATATTACAAGTTGTTAATTCTGACCCCAACAGGTCAATAGGAGAGTGTCTCCTTCAATGTGGAACATAGACTGTTGAGATGTTAATTGATGTTAATCGCCTCCAGCTACCTGGCTGTAGTGAGGAAAGCTGATGGACACCAACTAGCAAACGTATGTAGGCATAGGACACGCCCCCTGCCACACCCCCTTAAAGGAGAATTAACCCTCAAAAAAGGTTAATTAAATCACAAGGGCTTCTTTTTAACAATTATTATTCCTTTATATTGACTTTTAAAATTTACAAATGCAACAATTTAGAATTTGGATGAAAGGTTTAGCGCTGGGAAACACTTTTTGAAAGATAAAAAGTGCATTTTATACACTGAGGGCCGGATTCATAAAGAGTTACGCCGGCGTATCAGTAGATATGCCGATGTAACTCGGAATCAAAGCCGTCGTAAGTTTAAGTGTATTCTCAAACTGAGATACACTTAAACCTAGCTAAGATGTCCTCATCAGAGCCCCCCCTTACATCAGTGTCCCCCATCAGAGTCCCTCCTTACATCAGTGTCCCCATCAGAGCCCCCCCCTAGCTAAGATACGACGGCCTGCGCCGTCGTATCTTAGGGTGTAATTTTTCCGCTGGCCGCTAGGTGGTGCTTCCGTTGTTTTCGGCGTAGAATATGTAAATGACTAGATACGCCGATTCACGAACGTACGCTTGCCCGTCGCAGTAAAGATACGCCGTTTCCGTAAGAGATACGCCGCGTAAAGTTAAAGCTGCCCCCTAGGTGGCGTAGCCAATGTTAAGTATGGCCGTCGTTCCCGCATCGAAATTTGAAAATTTGACGTCATTTGCGTAACCCGTCCGTGAATGGGGCTGGACGCAATTTACGTTCACGTCGAAACCAATGACGTCCTTGCGGCGTACTTTGGAGCAATGCACACTGGGAAATTCCACGGATGGTTCATGCACCGTTCGGGAAAAACGTCAATCACGTCGGGTCACCAATAATTAACATAAAACACGCCCCCTCATCCTCATTTGAATTAGGCGCGCTTACGCCGGCCCCATTTACGCTACGCCGCCGTAACTTAGGAGGCAAGTGCTTTGTGAATACAGCACTTGCCTCTCTGACTTACGGCGGCGTAGCGTAAATACGATACGCTGCGCCGCCGTAACAATGCGCGGAGCTACCTGAATCCGGCCCAATAAAGATAGATCAGATCAAAACGAGGGACAAATGAGGGGGGGGGGGGAGGGATATTTCTCCAAATCAGGGACAGTCCCTCAAAATCAGTTGGGACAGTTGGGAGCTATGATGGTGCTGCCTGCAGAAAACGACAGGAGGGGGCGGAGACAGCAATACAACCCTTTACCGGCTTTATCCAAAGCTACAAAAAAAGTTTTGCCTTTAGATATTCTTTTGATCTCGTGTATTAAACTGAACAAGGACCAAAGCTTTGTTCTTGCCGTCCATTGTGCATGGTATGACTGGCATTTCCCTATTTGTATGTTTGTAGGGTTAATGTCTGTTTCCTAATTGGCAGTTCATTACAGGGGAATTTTCATCCTACTTTTGTATGGTGGGTTAGACGGTTGTTTTTTTTCCCCTTTTATTTTCTTTTTCTATTCTGGGAATTTGGCCGTGTCAATGCAGCTTTCATAGGTGAAAGGCCAAATCCAGTTTTTTTTTTGTTTTCCGTGTTTCTTTCAGAAAACATGTAGCTGGACTGAGGAGTGATAAATCTAGAGGACGAGGGTTCGGGAGGTCCCTGGGGGGGGTCCGGGGCAGGGAAGAGGGACAAGAGGAGAAAGGGAATGTGAAGGGAGGACAAAGTGCAAGATCTAAAAATAAGAGGAAGTGAGAACTTTCCATGAAGCTGCTCTCTGGTGGGCTGTACTGGGGGGTCTTCAGACTTATCGGTATCAGGGCCACATCGGAAATGTTACAGATATATGGCAGGTGAAAAAAATAATGTTTTATAAGTCAAGGAATAATATATGAAATGTTAGGTTTTATTTAGAGAAAGAACTTAAGTCAAACAAGTTTCTAAAGTCTCCCATACATCAGGGTCCACGTTGGAGGAGAGTCCATATCAGAACTCCCCCCATCAGTGTCCCCATAAGAGCCCCCCCTTACATCAGTGTCCCTATAAGAGCCCCTCCTTACATCAGTGTCCCTATAAGAGCCCCTCCTTACATCAGTGTCCCCATCAGAGCCCCTCCTTACATCAGTGTCCCCATCAGAGTCCCTCCTTACATCAGTGTCCCCATCAGAGCCCCTCCTTACATCAGTGTCCCCATCAGAGCCCCTCCTTACATCAGTGTCCCCATCAGAGCCCCTCCTTACATCAGTGTCCCCACCAGTGTTCCCCCTCATATCAGTGTCCCCATCAGAGCCCCTCCTTACATCAGTGTCCCCATCAGAGCCCCTCCTTACATCAGTGTCCCCATCAGAGCCCCTCCTTATATCAGTGTCCCCATCAGAGTCCCTCCTTACATCAGTGTCCCCATCAGAGTCCCTCCTTACATCAGTGTCCCCATCAGAGCCCCTCCTTCATCAGTGTCCCCATCAGAGCCCCTCCTTACATCAGTGTCCCCATCAGAGCTCCTCCTTACATCAGTGTCCCCATCAGAGCCCCTCCTTACATCAGTGTCCCCATCAGAGCCCCTCCTTACATCAGTGTCCCCATCAGAGCTCCTCCTTACATCAGTGTCCCCATCAGAGCCCCTCCTTACATCAGTGTCCCCATCAGAGCCCCTCCTTACATCAGTGTCCCCATCAGAGCCCCTCCTTACATCAGTGTCCCCATCAGAGCCCCTCCTTACATCAGTGTCCCCATCAGAGCCCCTCCTTACATCAGTGTCCCCATCAGAGCCCCTCCTTACATCAGTGTCCCCTCCTTACATCAGTGTCCCCATAAGAGCCCCTCCTTATATCAGTGTCCCCATCAGAGCCCCTCCTTACATCAGTGTCCCCATCAGAGTCCCTCCTTACATCAGTGTCCCCATCAGAGTCCCTCCTTACATCAGTGTCCCCATCAGAGCCCCCCTCCTTACATCAGTGTCCCCATCAGAGTCCCTCCTTACATCAGTGTCCCCATCAGAGTCCCTCCTTACATCAGTGTCCCCATCAGAGCTCCTCCTTACATCAGTGTCCCCATCAGAGCCCCTCCTTACATCAGTGTCCCCATCAGAGCTCCTCCTTACATCAGTGTCCCCATCAGAGCCCCTCCTTACATCAGTGTCCCCATCAGAGCCCCTCCTTACATCAGTGTCCCCATCAGAGCTCCTCCTTACATCAGTGTCCCCATCAGAGCCCCTCCTTACATCAGTGTCCCCATCAGAGCCCCTCCTTACATCAGTGTCCCCATCAGAGCTCCTCCTTACATCAGTGTCCCCATCAGAGCCCCTCCTTACATCAGTGTCCCCATCAGAGCCCCTCCTTACATCAGTGTCCCCATCAGAGCCCCTCCTTACATCAGTGTCCCCATCAGAGCCCCTCCTTACATCAGTGTCCCCATCAGAGCCCCTCCTTACATCAGTGTCCCCATCAGAGCCCCTCCTTACATCAGTGTCCCCTCCTTACATCAGTGTCCCCATAAGAGCCCCTCCTTATATCAGTGTCCCCATCAGAGCCCCTCCTTACATCAGTGTCCCCATCAGAGCCCCTCCTTACATCAGTGTCCCCATCAGAGCTCCTCCTTACATCAGTGTCCCCATCAGAGCCCCTCCTTACATCAGTGTCCCCATCAGAGCCCCTCCTTACATCAGTGTCCCCATCAGAGCCCCTCCTTACATCAGTGTCCCCATCAGAGCCCCTCCTTACATCAGTGTCCCCATCAGAGCCCCTCCTTACATCAGTGTCCCCATCAGAGCCCCTCCTTACATCAGTGTCCCCTCCTTACATCAGTGTCCCCATAAGAGCCCCTCCTTATATCAGTGTCCCCATCAGAGCCCCTCCTTACATCAGTGTCCCCATCAGAGCCCCTCCTTACATCAGTGTCCCCATCAGAGCCCCTCCTTACATCAGTGTCCCCATCAGAGCCCCTCCTTACATCAGTGTCCCCATCAGAGCCCCTCCTTACATCAGTGTCCCCATCAGAGTCCCTCCTTACATCAGTGTCCCCATAAGAGCCCCCCCTTACATCAGTGTCCTCATCAGAGTCCCTCCTTACATCAGTGTCCCCATCAGAGCCCCTCCTTACATCAGTGTCCTCATCAGAGTCCCTCCTTACATCAGTGTCCCCATCAGAGCCCCTCCTTACATCAGTGTCCCCATCAGAGTCCCTTCTTACATTAGTGTCCCCATCAGAGCCCCTCCTTACATCAGTGTCCTCATCAGAGTCCCTCCTTACATCAGTGTCCCCCATCAGAGCCCCTCCTTACATCAGTGTCCCCCATCAGAGCCCCCCTTACATTAGGGCCCCCCTTTACATCAGGGTCCCCAACAGTGTCTCCTGTTATATCAGTGTCTCTATCAGAGTAGAGTCCCCATCAAAGCTCCCTCCTTACATCAGAGTCTCCCTTTACATCAGGTGTCCCCATTACCAGCAGTGTCCCCAACTTTATATCAGGGTCTCCATCAGAGCAGAGTCCCCATCGGAGATCTCTCCTTACATCAGGGCCCCCTTTACATCAGGTGTCCCCATTGCCAGCAGTGCCCCCAACTTTATATCAGGGTCTCCATCAGAGCAGAGTCCCCATCGGAGATCTCTCCTTACATCAGGGCCCCCTTTACATCAGGGTCCCCAACAGTGTGCCCCCTTACATCAGTGTCACCACCAGTGTTCACCCTCATATCAGTATCCCTACCAGTGTCCCCCTAATATCAGGGTCCCTCCTTACATCAGTGTCCCCATCAGAGCCCCTCCTTACATCAGTGTCCCCATCAGAGTCCCTCCTTACATTAGTGTCCCCATCAGAGCCCCTCCTTACATCAGTGTCCCCATCAGAGCTCCTCCTTACATCAGTGTCCCCATCAGAGCCCCTCCTTACATCAGTGTCCCCATCAGAGCCCCTCCTTACATCAGTGTCCCCATCAGAGCCCCTCCTTACATCAGTGTCCCCATCAGAGCCCCTCCTTACATCAGTGTCCCCACCAGTGTTCCCCCTCATATCAGTGTCCCTACCAGTGTCCCCCTTACATCAGGGTCTCCCTTTATATCAGGGTCCCATATCACTGTCTCCATCAGAGGAAAGTGCCCATCGGAGCTCCCTCCTTTCATCAGTCTCCCCATCAGACTCCCCCTTACATTAGGGCCCCCCTTTACATCAGGGTCCCCAACAGTGTCCCCTGTTATATCAGTGTCTCTATCAGAGTAGAGTCCCCATCAAAGCTCCCTCCTTACATCAGAGTCTCCCTTTACATCACGTGTCCCCATTACCAGCAGTGTCCTCAACATTATATCAGGGTCTCCATCAGAGCAGAGTCCCCATCGGAGATCTCTCCTTACATCAGGGCCCCCTTTACATCAGGGTCCCCAACAGTGTGTCCCCTTACATCAGTGTCACCACCAGTGTTCACCCTCATATCAGTATCCCTACCAGTGTCCCCCTTATATCAGGGTCCCCCTTTACATCAGGGTCCCCACCAGTGTCCCCATTTATATCAGTGTCTCCATCAGAATATAGTCCCTATCGGAGCTCTCTCCTTACATCAGTGTTCCCATCAAACTCCCCCTTACATCAGGGTCCCCAAAAGTGTCCCCCTTTATATCAGTGTCTCCTTTAGAGAAGAGTCCCCATCAGAGCTCCCCCTTCATCTGAGTCCCCCTTTACATCAGGGTCCCCAAAAGTGTCCCCATTTATATCAGTGTCTCCTTTAGAGAAGAGTCCCCATCAGAGCTCCCTCCTTACATCAGGGTCCCCAACAGTGTCCCCTTTACATCAGTGTCTCTATCAGAGTAAAGTAAAGTCCCCATCGGAGCTCCCTCCTTACATCAGGGTCCCCAACAGTGTCCCCCCCTTACATCAGTTTCCCCACCAGTGTTCCCCCTCCCATCAGTGTCCCTACCAGTGTCCCCCTTATATCAGGGTCCCTCTTTACATCGGGGTTCCCACCAGTGTCCCCCTTTATATTAGTGTCTCCATCAGAATATAGTCCCTATCGGAGCTCTCTTCTTACATCAGTGTTCCCATCAAACTCCCCTTACATCAGGGTCCCCAAAAGTGTCCCCATTTATATCAGTGTCTCCTTTAGAGAAGAGTCCCCATCAGAGCTCCCCCTTCATCTGAGTCCCCCTTTACATTAAGGTCCCCAAAAGTGTCCCCCTTTATATCAGTGTCTCCATCAGAGTAAAGTCCCCATCAGAGCTCCCTCCTTATATCAGGGTCCCCCTTTACATCAGTTTCCCCACCAGTGTTCCCCCTCCTATCAGTGTCCCTACCAGTGTCCCCCTTATATCAGGGCCCCCCTTTATATCAGTGTCTCAATCAGAGCAGAGTGCCCATCGGAGCTCCCTCCTTACATCAGTGTCCCCATCAGGGCCCCCCGTTATATCAGTGTCTCCATCAGAGTAGAGTCCCTATCAGAGCTCCCTCCTTACATCAGGGTCCCTATCCTATGGCTTTAACTTATGACATGTGTGAATGCGGAAAATACTGTTTCATGGCCACTGGGTGGTGATGACATTTATAGGAAGCAAGTATGCTCCTCTGCACCATCTAGTGGCCAGAATGTGGTATTTTCCGCATTTACACATTCGAATTGCAGGGAATATAATTGGAGAACATTCGATTTTGTAGCAATCGCACAGAACAAATATGTACAAATCTGTAAGTGATTGTAGTAGTCAGTCAGTAATGCCCCCTTGTCATAAAAATATAAAACTATAGAACCACAAGTAAATAAAAATTTGGAAATCACACCATCAAACAATAACAACAACTAAAAAAGTAAAAAGACATTGAAAATAAATTAAAATCTCCCTTTGAACATTTTTTGGCTCTATTGAGGTTCGCTAATCAGTAGCACATTTTGTTTGCACAACCTTCTTGGCATGGCTCACCTGAAGATGACTCACGATACAATAGGCTTGCGCTCTCTGGAGCCCGCAGGTTGACGTGGCCTTGAGTTTGTCAGCGCGGCCAACAAGCAGGTCCCCGGTGGCCGGATAGCAGCTGCCTTGAGAACATCCATGTGGCTGCTCGGGATATTGGGACAATACGCCCACCACCAGAGCTGTTGGCAGGAATGGCAGAGTTAGATGTTTGTACAGATTTATGTTTTATATCATCAATCTCATTAGTACACGCTACTCACAGAAAGTTTTACACAAATTGACAAATGTCGAAAGACCGGAACAAAGAATTTTTGGGGCAGGAGCTCTTCCTGTAGCCAAAAACTGTTTTACGGAACATTTGGGCAAGGGTGGCACATCTGTTCTAACAACTGACCATTGGTTTGAAGTGTTGGCTCTGCAGACTTGTTGGTCCAAGTTCCTGAGTAGCGGATAGCGCGCCGAAGCAAAATGTGGGTGTGGCCAAATTGCTTTTGCTGACATCATCACCCTGCCCCACCAATGATGCTGAACCTGCTCCCAGACAACTGCCCGCAGCTCCCGGATGGCAACAGATTTGTGTGTGACTATCTTGGTTACTTGGGGAGCCACAGCCTGGTCTGAATAATGTGTCCGGGTTTCAGTCCACCTGAAACCCGGACACATGATTCAAAACTCGGACTGTCCGGATGAATCCTGAACAGGTGGCAACCCTAGTCAGAATGTCTGCCGTAATATCGCCGTCCCGCTATAAGTCGCTGATCACCGCTATTACTAGTAAAAAAGAAACAAATAAATAAAAATATCCCATAATTTGTAGACGCTATAACTTTTGCGCAAACCAATCAATATACGCTTATTGGGATTTTTTTTATACCAAAAACATGTAGCAGAATACATATTCATACAGTAAATTATTGAAGGATTTCGATTTTTTTCAATTTTTTTTTATTGGATAGGTTTTATAGCAGAAAGGGAAAATATATATTTTTTTAATTGCCTTTTTTTTGTTTATAGCGCAAAAAAATAAAAAAACGCAGAGGTGATGAAATATCACCATAAGCTCTATTTGTGGGGATTTTTTTTTTATTTGGGTTCAGCGTCGCACAACCGCGCAATTGCCATAGTAACGCAGTATCCGGAGGCCATGTGGTTAATTAAACAGCCCCCCTCCTTGTCAGGCCTGAAGGACGGACAGTTGGACATCCTAAAGAGGGACTGTCTACCCTGACGGGAGAGACATTTGGGGGATGTGACACCTGCTCGGTTTTGTCACGACCCGTCGCGCGGACGCAGGAATACACTGCCGCGAGTTCCACAGTCCTCTAATAAAAGTACAATCCCTCCCAGAATAAACTCTCCCAGCAGACTGGGTGACACCTCTGTCTATATATATGTACCGGCTCCATCCCCAGACAGGGGCCCCTGTGTGCTGACTCCTTATCGGCCCCAAACACATTCCTGGGCCACCTCCCTGCAGCACACAATCCCCGCCAGGACAATTTGCTTTTTTGTTGCCATTCCCATCTAATCATTTCCCGGGAAGAATTTTGATCCTGTCAGTTATTGAAATTTCCAGAGTCCTCACTCCCACATTCCAGCTGTACAATCCCTGCTAACAGGGGGGCTGAGCCGGGGCTCCCACCAACTGACGCTGCAGGTTCATCGCCGCGGGCCCTGTAACCCTTTGCATCCCCCTTTAAGAGAACTCCTCCCGGTCGGGATTATGGTGGAATCTAATGCCCCGTACACACGATCGGAAATTCCGACAGCAAGATTCCGACCGTGTGTAGGCTCCATCGGACTTTTGTTATCGGAAATATCCGCCAACAAAAGATTGAGAGTTGGTTCTCAAATTTTATGGCAGAAAAAATTCCTATCGGAAAATTTGATTGTCTGTAGCAATTCTGACGCGCAAAATTCCGACGCATGCTCGGAAGCATTGAACTTCATTTTTCTCAGCTCGTCGTAGTGTTGTACGTCACCGCGTTCTTGACGGATGAAAAGTCAGAGAACTTTTGTGTGACCGGGGGGCTGAGCCGGAAGCCAAGCTTGAGCGGAATTCCGTCGGAAAAACCATCCAAGGTTTTTCCGACTGAAAATCTGATCGTGTGTGCGCGGCATTACTGTCCAGCCTCTACAAGTTAAACTTTTAGGGCCAGATTCTCGTAGATCAGCGTATTTTTGTGCGGGCGTAACGTATCTGATTTACGTTACGCCTCCGCAACTTAGACGGGCAAGTGCTGCATTCTCAAAGCACTTGCTCCATAAGTTGCGGCGGCGTAGAGTAAATAGGCCGGCGTAAGCCCGCCTAATTCAAATGTGGAACAGGGGGGCGTGTTTTATGTAAATAACTTGTGACCCCACGTGATTGACGTTTTTTACGAACGGCGCATGCGCCGTCCGTGGACATATCCCAGTGTGCATTGCTCCAAAGTACGCCGCAAGGACGTATTGGTTTCGACGTGAACGTAAATGACGTCCAGCCCCATTCACGGACGACTTACGCAACAGCGTAAAATTTTCAAAATTTGATGCGGGAACGACGTCCATACTTAACATTGGTACGCCGCATGTACGCCTCATATAGCAGGGGTAACTTTACGCCGGGAAAAGCCTAACGTAAACAGCGTATCTGTACTGCGTCGGCCGGGCGTACGTTTGTGAATTTGCGTATCTAGCTGATTTACATATTTCTAGGCGTAAATCGGCGTACACGCCCCTAGCGGCCAGCGTAAATATGCAGTTCAGATCCGACGGCGTAAGAGACTTACGCCGGTCGGATCTAAAAGAAATCTATGCGTAACTGATTCTAAGAATCAGGCGCATAGATACGACCGCTCAGACTCAGAGATACGACGGCGTATCTCCTTTGAGAATCTGGGCCTCCTGGTACTGGACAACGCAGGGAATGGATACCACTTGGAGTACAGATTTTCAGTGCTGTGATCGTTTGACTGACAATGACTCATTTACCCAAATTCATTTTATATCATTTTTTTTTTGAGATAGAGCTTTCTTTTTCTGGTATTAAATGAAATTTAGTGGTATCCCAGTCTTAGTCCGTAGGGTTCAATATTGAGTTGGCCCCGCCCTTTACAGCTATAACAGCTTCAACTCTTCTGGGAAGGCCGTCCACAAGGTTTAGGAGTGTCTATGGGAATGTGTAACCATTCTTCCAGAAGAGCATTTGTGAGGTTTGGGCACTGATTTTTCTTTTTTTTTTTTAGTTGAACTTCAGTTTTAATACATGGACTCCACTGGCAAAGAAAAGATTAAAAATCTGATAATAAAAATGTTCCTTTATTAAACACCCTGGGACTTCTCCCGGGTCTCGGGGAGCGAAATTCAGGCCAACGCTGTTTTCCGGTCCACTTTTTTTATTTTACTTTTATTTCAGACCTTCCATTGTTACTTTCACATGAAATAAATGAGGATTTCCTTCTGCTGTGATCAAAACCCGGCACTTGCCGGAGATACAGCAAGAGGGAAAAGTACAAGAAATGCAGAGGACTGAAGCGAGGCGACCATCGATTCTTATGCCGCGTACACACCATCACTTTATGTGATGAAAAAAAATGACGTTTTTAAAAACGTCACTTTAATTGACTGTGTGTGGGGGAAAACGTCGTTTTATGTCTTGTAAAAAAACGACCAAAAAAAATTGAAGCATGCTTCAATTTTATGTGTCGTTTTTCAAAAGTGCACTTTTTACTTCACAGAAATTGACCGTGTGTAGCAAAAAACGTCGTTTTCTAAGACTTTTTTCATCCACGCATGCCCAGAAGCTACTTATGAAGTGAGCTTCAATGGTAAAACGTGGTGGAACGTAACCTCGCTTTGCAAGAACATTGTGAGAAAAACGATGGTGTGTAGGCAACTTCGTCTTTGAAAATTGAAGTTTCAAAAACGTCATTTTTTACTTCACAGAAAGTGTCGTTTTTTTTCATCACATAAAGTGATGGTGTGTATGCGGCATAAGGTTATGGTAGTCATTGCACAGCACAAAACATTGTGTTACTTTGAAGAAATGCATTGTGTTGCATTGGGGGCCATAAATAAATAAACAAATAAAAAAAATAAAAAAAAATAAAATACAGTTGTCACCGAAACAGGTTTCCCTATTGCAAGATTTACTGTCACCTCCTGTTATCCTGTCCTAATTCCCAATGCAAATCAGAGTCCTCCTGACTTGATTCCCATTCACAGCCCCCCTTACATCAGGGTCCCCATCAGAGCCCCCCCCTCCCACATCAGGGTCCCCATCAAAGTCACCTATACACCAGGCCCCCCCATCAGAGCCCCCTTTACATCAGGTTCCCCATCAGAGCCCCCCCTCCCACATCAGGGTCCCCATCAAAGTCACCTATAAACCAAGCCCCCCATCAGAGCCCCCTTACACAAGGCCCCCCATCAGAGCCCCCTTTACATCAAGGTCCCCATCAGAGCCCTTCCCCTACACCAGGGTCCCCATCAGAGTCCCCCTTACACCAGGCCCCCCATCAGAGCCCCCTTTACATCAAGGTCCCCATCAGAGCCCTTCCCCTACACCAGGCCCCCCATCAGAGTCCCCCTTACACAAGGCCCCCCATCAGAGCCCCCTTTACATCAAGGTCCCCATACGAGTCTCCCTTACATCAGGGCCCCATCAGAGTCCCACTTACAAACGCCCCCCCCCCCCACATCAGGGTCCCCATCAAAGTCCCCCTTACACCAGGCCCCCCTACATCCACCCCCCCCCCACATCAGGGTCCCCATCAAAGTCCCCCTTACACCAGGCCCCCCATCAGAGCCCCATTTACATCAGGGTCCCCATCAAAGCCCCTCCCCTACATCAGGGTTCCCATCAGAGTCCCCCTTACACCACGGTCCCTATCAGAGTCCCCCTTACATCAGGGTCCCCTTTACATTATGGTCCCATAAAAGTCCCCCCTACAGTACATTAGGGTCCCCCTTACATCAAGGTTCTCCTTACTTGAGTCCCATTCAGAGTCCCCCTTACATCAGGCTCCCCATCAGAGCCCCCCCCCTCCGTACATCAGGGTCCCCATCAGAGCCCCCCCCCCTCCGTACATCAGGGTCCCCATCAGAGTCCTCCTTACACCAGGCCCTCCATCAGGGCCCATCAGAGCCACCCCCCACATCAGGGTCCCTGTCAGAGTCCCCCTTACATCACAGTCCACATAAGAGTCTCCCTTACACCAGGGTCCCCATCAGAGTACCCTTTACATCATGGTGCCCATAAGAGTCCCCCCTTACATCAGTGTCCCTATCAGAGTCCTCCTTAAATAAGGTCGCCATCAAAACTCCACGCTTACATCAGAGTCTCCTGTTATATGGGGCAACGGGAGTTGAAGCAAATATCATATGCCTAAAAAAAAAGAAAAAATTATGTTTTGGCTGAACCCCCCAACAAGACATGTAATAAATAATATAACATAAGCAATGCAATATAAATCCTGTATAATAATAATAATAATATCACGGCTTTGAATGAAATCCCCGGTATGGAAACGGATGGGCTGATTACAAGGTCACCACTAAGTATTAATGCCGATCCGCCAGGCAGCGCAGGAGGAAGGCTCTCCATAATAGAAGCCTTGCGGGTTATTCATTGACTGCCAATTGATTTGTAAACACTTATTAATATTTTATTCGGTGGTGATAAGTAAGCGAATCCTCTCCTAGCCAATGAACATACAGCCCTGTTTCCTTCTGGAATTAAAAGGGAATAAAAAGATTAGTCTTTTTTACGATTGTTTTGGCATAAAGTTGTATACGTCTGCCCTAATTTCTAATAGCCAGATTCAGAGAGGTTTACGCCGGCGTATCAGTAGATACGCCGTCGTAACTCTGAATCTGCGCCGTCGTACATTTAAGTGTATTCTCAAATTGAGATACACTTAAATGTAGCTAAGATACGACGGCCTGCGCCGTCGTATCTTGGCTGTCTAGTTCCGCCGGCCGCTAGGGCGTAAACTCTGATTTACGCCTAGAATGCGAAAATCAGCGAGATACGCCTATTCACGAACGTACGCTTGCCCGTCGCAGTAAAGATACGCCGTTTACGTAAGGCGTTTTCAGGCGTAAAGTTATTCCACCAAAAAGATGGCCTAGCCAATGTTAAGTATGGACGTCGTTCCCGCGTCGAATTTTGAAAATTTTGTTTGCGTAAGTCGTCCGTGAATGGGGCTGGACGTAATTTACGTTCACGTCGAAACCAATAAGTCCTTGCGGCGTACTTTGGAGCAATGCACACTGGGATATGTCCACGGATGGCGCATGCGCCGTTCATTAAAAACGTCAATGAGGTCGGGTCACGATTCCTTAACATAAAACACGCCCCCCTCATCCTCATTTGAATTAGGCGCGCTTAGGCCGGCACATTTACGCTACGCCGCCGTAACTTAGGACGCAAGTGCTTTGTGAATACAGCACTTGCCTCTCTAACTTACGGCGGCGTAGCGTAAATACGATACGCTACGCCGCCCTACGTGAATCCAGCTATAAAACTAAAGCCTCATACACACGATCGGATTTTCCACGGACAAAGCGTAGGACTTTTGTCTGAAGGGCGTTGGCCATGAACTTGTCTTGCATACAAATGGTAAAGAATTGTCGGCCAACAAACATGAAACTACACGTTTTTTTAGCTCTTTAGCGCCTTCTGCTAATGTTGGGTTATGGTTAGCATTGGTTCGGAGCATGCGTGTTTGTACTTTGGAGTTTTGTCCGATGGACTTCTGTACACATGATCGGATAATCCGACATAATTGTTGGCGGACAATTTTAAAGCATGCTATCCCACATTTGCCCGTGGAAAATCCAACAATTGTCCGATGGAGCGTACAAACGCTCGGATTTTCTGACAACAGCCTGTCATCACACAATTCCCGTTGGATGATCTGATCGTGTGTATGAGGCTTAAAGTGTATGTAAAGATTTTTTTTTTTAAATAACAAACATGTCATACTTACCTCCACTGTGCAGTTCGTTTTGCACAGAGTGGCCCCGAACCTGGTCTTCTGGGGTCCCTCGGCGGCTTTCTCGGCTGCTCCCCGCGAGAACTCATCACCTTCATACAAGCTCGCATGGTGATGAGTTCTTGCTGGCGCGCTCCTGTGATACAGCCGGCGGCCATAGCCACTCACTGTATCACTCGGCCCCGCCCCCTCCAGCACGCCGCGTCATTGTATGTGATTGACAGAAGCGCCAGACAATGGCTGCGCTGCTTTCAATCAACCAATGAATGAGCCGAGAAGCCTGGCCGAGAAGCAAGCGCGTTCACGGCGCTCGACTTTCAAGGGGTCAGGTAAGTAAGCAGGGGCTCCGGGGGGGGGGGGGGGGGCGCTAATCTCTTTACAACCCATTTAACTCTTGTGTCATACACCACATCATCAACGAATGCAGAAAACAATAGCAATCAGAGCTCAGGCTGACTGCAGCCTAGCTCCCCACTAAATTCAGAATAGGGACACTTCCAGCCAGGGGTGGACTGACCATTAGGGCACTTGGGCAATGCCCGATGGCCCGAGGCCTGTAGGGGGCCCCATGAGCTGGGACAGTCACACTCTTTAAAGTGGTTGTAAACCCACTTTTTGTACTTTTACCTACAGGTAAGCCTATAACAAGGCTTACCTGTAGGTAAGGAGAATATCTCCTAAACCTGCACGGTTTAGGAGATATTCCCCTCGCAATGCGCCGCGGCGCATGAGCAGGGGGGATCTACGGCGAAAGGACCGGCAGCCGCCGGACCTTGCCGAGTTTTAAATCTCCCGCGCGCACACGCGGGAGTGACGTCATCGCCGCTCCAGCCAATCACAGCGCTGGAGCCGCGATACCCGGAAGACACGCCGAGGCAAGATGAAATCTCGCTCGGCGTGGACCAGGTAAGTGCTACACACCTCGTTCCGAGGTAAGTATTTCATAATGAGCTAATATGCACCGCATATTAGCTCATTATGACTTTTGCCTTACAGGAGAAAAAAATTTGATGCGGGTTTACAACCACTTTAAGATGGTGCTCCATTACAACTCAGTCGTGGGGTTTGTCAGTGGCAGTGTCATTGCTTCTAAATACATACACTGCCCGGCGCTTATCACAGGGTACCTACAGGCCTACCAGGGGCGGACTGACCATTCGGGCACTCGGGGGACCCATGGGTTGTCAGTCTACTATACATCCCCACATGGACCAAATTGAAGTTTCTACATTAACTTTGACTAATTGCCCTTAATTAATGTATGATAAATACGATCCAATGAAAATAAGGCTTTCTTTGCACTTCATTAGGTTTAGCAGGAGCTCCTATAGACTGTTTGGTGCCCCACCATGTGCGTTATGTCAAGGCGCTAAGCAGGGCCAATCCTAGGCAGGGTGCACGGGGTGCTCCGCACCCAGGCGCCGCAGCTCCAAAGTGCTCCCCTCCCTCCTCCTTGTCTGTGTCCAGAGGCAGAGCGCATGTAGCGGGTGCTGGGGTTCCCCATCCCGCTTGCTCTCTCCGCTGGCAACCGACAAGAGCGCATACCTCCCGCTGTCCCCGGAATCCAGGCTGGGTACCACAGCAGAGCCTAGTACTGGACCATGTTCCGGTACTAGGCTCCACTAATTAATTCTGTCCGGTGTGCATGGAGCAGTCTCCTGTCTGCCCCGCCCCCTCTCCGTGTGTCGGCTCTTCTCCCATAGGCGGTGTGATGAGAGGCTTCTGGGTTGGCCGGAGCTGCTGCCAATCACCCCGTGCACTCCCAGAAATGCTCTCCAAATGCCACCCTCCTAGTAACCAAAGATGCCACGTATGCCCCGCCCCCTGTAATGTGCTTCTGCTCCCAGCGCGCACAAGCTACATGGATCTATTGGACAAGTACTGATCTAGGGGGACACCTGATGTGGGGGGCTCTGATGGGGACAACTGCTGTGGGGGGCTCTGATGGGGGACACCTGCTGGGGGGGTTATGATGGGGGACACCTGCTGGGGGGGACACTAATGAAGACTTCTTATGGGAGCATCTCTGTGTTTGAGTCGTAGCCATAGAAAAATGTGTAAATGGGGAGGAGTTAGTAAGATGACCATGCCCATGTGGGGGCGCCAGCAATATTTCTGCACCCAGGCGTCTGTGACCCTAGGATCAGCCCTGGTGCTAAGACCTGGTGCCTCGCTTCTCTGTATGCTCCACCATGGCTTCTCCTCTACAAGCATGAGGTAGACCTCAAGAATGACGGCTGTAGACACGTTCCTCTGTGGAATCTTTCATTCCTAATCTCCTCTCATGTCTGACATTTCACAACTTTATCTAGAATACATTTTACCAGCACAGCTGTGAACATCTGTGGGACGGTTGTATCCACACCCAGCGACCAGGGAGGGCGGGTATGATTCAGCCATCCTCCCTCATCTAGATTGTAGTCTCCAGCAGGTTCAGAATGCAACCTCTGACCAGTGTGGTCATCCCATCCTGCAATGTAAATCCAAACTGGTCACAGTGCCTCACACCCAGCGCCATCGTTATCCACCCGGATATCTACATCAGAGGGTTCCAGAATGTCAGTATGAGGGCCACACTCTATATTTTACAAATATTTGTGGCCCGAAAAATATCAACTTACATCAGGGTTCCCTATCAGGTCCCTCCTTACTTTAGAGTTCCCCTAAATTAGAGCCCCCTTTTATATCAGGTTCCCTATCAGAGCTCCCCTACATCAGGTTACCCGTCAGAGCTCCTCTTACATCGGGGTCCTCATCAGAGCCCACCTTACATCAGGGTCCTCATCAGAGCCCACCTTACATCAGGGTCCTCATCAGAGCCCACCTTACATCAGGGTCCTCATCAGAGCTCACCTTACATCAGGGTCCTCATCAGAGCTCCCTTACATCAGGGTCCTCATCAGAGCTCCCCTTACATCAGGGTCCTCATCAGAGCCCACCTTACATCAGGGTCCTCATCAGAGCTCCCCTTACATCAGGGTCCTCATCAGAGCTCCCCCTTACATCAGGGTCCTCATCAGAGCTCCCCCTTACATCAGGGTCCTCATCAGAGCCCCCTTACATCAGGGTTCTTATCAGAGCTCCCCTTACATCAGGACCTCATCAGAGCTCCCCTTACATCAGGGTCCTCATCAGAGCCCCCTTACATCAGGGTGCTCATCAGAGCCCCCTTACATCAGGGTCCTCATCAGAGCTCCCCTTACATCAGGTTCCCTATCAGAGCCCTCCTATATCAGGTTCCCTATCAGAGCTCCCCCTTACATCAGGGTCCTCATCAGAGCCCCCTTACATCAGGGTCCTCATCAGAGCCCCCTTACATCAGGGTCCTCATCAGAGCTCCCCTTACATCAGGTTCCCCATCAGAGCCCTCCTACATCAGGTTCCCCATCAGAGCTCCCTTACATCAGGTTCCCTATCAGAGCTCCCCTACATCAGGTTCCCCATCAGAGCTCCCCTTACATCAGGGTCCTCATCAGAGCCCACCTTACATCAGGGTCCTCATCAGAGCCCACCTTACATCAGGGTCCTCATCAGAGCTCCCTTACATCAGGTTCCCCATCAGAGCTCCCCTTACATCAGGGTCCTCATCAGAGCTCCCCTTACATCAGGGTCCTCATCAGAGCTCCCCTTACATCAGGGTCCTCATCAGAGCCTCCCTTACATCAGGTTCCCCATCAGAGCTCCCTTACATCAGGTTCCCCATCAGAGCTCCCTTACATCAGGTTCCCCATCAGAGCTCCCCTTACATCAGGGTCCTCATCAGAGCTCCCCTTACATCAGGGTCCTCATCAGAGCTCCCCTTACATCAGGGTCCTCACCAGAGCCCACCTTACATCAGGGTCCGCATCAGAGCTCCCCTTACATCAGGGTCCTCACCAGAGCCCACCTTACATCAGGGTCCTCATCAGAGCTCCCCTTACATCAGGGTCCTCATCAGAGCTCCTCTTACATCAGGGTCCTCATCAGAGCCCACCTTACATCAAGGTCCTCATCAAAGCCTCCCTTACATCAGGGTTCTTATCAGAGCTCCCCTTACATCAGAGTCCTCATCAGAGCCCCCTTACATCAGGGTCCTCATCAGAGCTCCCCCTTACATCAGGGTCCTCATCAGAGCCCCCTTACATCAGGGTCCTCATCAGAGCCCCCTTACATCAGGGTCCTCATCAGAGCTCCCCTTACATCAGGTTCCCTATCAGAGCCCCCTTACATCAGGTTCCCTATCAGAGCTCCCCTACATCAGGTTCCCCATCAGAGCTCCCCTTACATCAGGGTCCTCATCAGAGCTCCCTTACATCAGGTTCCCCATCAGAGCTCCCTTACATCAGGTTCCCCATCAGAGCTCCCTTACATCAGGTTCCCCATCAGAGCTCCCTTACATCAGGTTCCCCATCAGAGCTCCCCTTACATCAGGGTCCTCATCAGAGCTCCCCTTACATCAGGGTCCTCATCAGAGCCCACCTTACATCAGGGTCCTCATCAGAGCTCCTCTTACATCAGGGTCCTCATCAGAGCCCACCTTACATCAGGGTCCTCATCAGAGCCCCCGTACATCAGAGTCCTCATCAGAGCCCACCTTACATCAGGGTCCTCATCAAAGCCTCCCTTACATCAGGGTCCTCATCAGTGCCACCTATCAATGCCTACCAGTGGTGCCAATCTGTGCCTTATCAGTGCCACCTAGCAGTGCTGCCTATCAGTGTAACCTACCAGTGCTGATCACTGCCCATCACTGCCAGCTATCAGTGCCCATCACTGCCAGCTATCAGTGCTACCTATTATTGCCACTTCTAAGTGCCCACCAGTGCCACCTATCAATGCCCTTCAGTGCCACCTCTCAGTGCCCACCAGTGCCACCTATCAGTGCCGCCTATCAGTGCTGCTGACTTTTAATAAGCACACTTACCTGTCCAGGGTACCCGTGATGTCGGGGGCCGGCGCCGCCATTCGTACTGAGGGAAACAGGCAGTGGAGCCTTGCGGCTTCACTGCCCGTTTCCTACTGCACATGCGCGAGTCGTGCAGCGCTTTGTGAATGGCCGGTTTGTCTTCTGGGACACATACAAGTCCCAGAAGACAGCGTGCCCGATAACCCAGAAGACAACGCGAGGAGGATAGGATGTCTTCTGGGACACTCACAGGTCCCAGAAGACAGCACGCCCGATTTCAAAGAAGACAATGCCAGGAGGAGAAGAATGAAGACTACCGCGGAATAGGAAGTGGCAGATTACAGCGATCTGCCTAGCAACAGCCATTTCTGGTAAGTATATAAAAAATTATAATTTTTGTTTCATATTTTTTGGAGCCTTATTATGTTTTTTTTTTTTTTTTAGGGTGGACCTCCGCTTTAAGTGGTTAGGCTTCTACCATTGAACTCCGGGCCATATTCTTAAAGAATTTACGCCGGCGTATCAGCAGATACGCCGACGTCAGTCCAATTCTAAGGCCGTCCTATGTTTAAGTGTATTCTCAAACTGAGATACACTTAAACATGCCTAAGATACGACGGCCTGCGCCGTTGTATCTTAGGCTGCAATATCTACGCTGACCGCTAGGTGGCGTTTCCTTTGCGGCCAGCGTAGAATATGCAAATGACTAGTCACGCCGATTCTCTAACGCACGCTTGCCCGTCGTAGTGATTTTACGTCGTTTCCGTAAGCGATACGCGGCGTAAAGATAAACATGCCCCCTAGGTGGCGTACTCAATGTTAAGTATGGCCGTCGTTCCCGCGTCGAAATTTGAAAATTTAACTTTGTTTGCGTAAGTCGTCTGTGAATGGCGATGGACGCCATTTACGTTACCGTCAAAACAAATGACGTCCGTGAGACGTCATTTAGCGCAATGCACGTCGGGTAATTTACCCCGACGGAGCATGCGCATTACGATCGGCGCGGGAGCGTGCCTAATTTAAATGATCCACGCCCCCTACCAGGATCATTTGAATTAGGAGTGCTTGCACGGGTGGACTTTACGCTACGCCGCCGCAAGTTTACAGGTAAGTGTTTTGGGAATCAGGCACTTGCCAGTTAAACTTGCGGCGGAGTAACGTAAAGGACATACGTTACGCCGCCGGAGATATCTAAGAATATGGCCCTCCATCTCTACCAGTAGCTAAGGATGATGGGAGATGGAGTTCAGGAACAGCTGGAGAGCCGGGCTGTGCCAACCCTTCCATGGCTCGGTCCTCGGCACATTCCTCGGGAGACGGAGAAGGACGGCTTGTAATGATATTAAAATGAAATTATAAGAAGAAAATTATGTTACGGAATAAGTATGTATTCTGGCGCGGAGCGTCTCCAGCTGCAATGGCCGCAGAACAGGGATCTGATTGTTCATGGCACCGATCCGATGAGAACTCCGAGACATTCCAGCTATGGTGAGCGGTGCCAGCGCGTGTTCCTGCGCCGTCACTTCGCTCCATCTGGAAGATCTGGACTCATCTCTACCCTACTGGATGCCTAACAATAATCCTTCTTTTTATATCGCGGGGAAAGATCCGACTATTTCCACTTCGATTTTTTATTTGTTTATTATTAACCACTTGCTTACCGGGCACTTAAACCCCCCTCCTGCAAAGACCAATTTTCAGCTTTCAGCGCTGATGCACTTTGAATGACAATTGCGCGGTCATACAACGCTGTACCCAAATTATCTATATATATAAAACTCAACGTGTGTGTGTGTGTGTGTGTATGTATGTATGTATGTATGTATGTATGTTCCAGCATCACGTCCAAACGGCTAAAGATATTAACATGAAACTTGGCACACATGTTACTTATATGTCAGCAACAAACATAGGATAGGTGGTTTAACCCTTACCCACCCCCATTTGCCATGGTCGGGGTTTTTCTTTAAAGTCCCATTCAACTCTATGGGAAATACATGTTACTTCATAACTTCCAAACGGCTGTAGATATTTCGATAACACTTGGTCACATGTTACTTATATGTCCACTTAAACTATAGGATAGTTAATTTATCCCTTAACTACCCCAATTTGTGAGGGTCGGGGGTTTTGTTTAAAGTCCCATGCAAATCAATGGGAAATGTATGTTCCCACATAACTTCTGTACGCCTGGAGATATTTCAATAATACCTGCTACACATATTACTTATATGCCAAATAAAAATATATGACAGTTACATTAACCCTTACCTACACCCTTATATAAAAGATGGGTATATTTATATTACTATGATTTTCCTCCCCAAAAGGTTAAGATAGGAAGACCGGGGAAACGCCGGGTATTCAGCTAGTATTTTTATAATTTTTTCCCCACAAATAGAACTTTATTTTGATGGTATTTGATCACCTCTGCCGTTTGTATTTTTTGTTGAAAAAAATGTAAAAAGACCAAATATTTTTTTTTTTATTATTATATTTTTTTATATTTTGTTATAAAAATTTACAAACAGATAATTTTTCTCCTTCATTGATGTACGCTGATGAGGCTGCACTGATGGGCACTGATATCCTGCACTGATGGGCACCAATAGGCTGCACTGATGGGCACCGATAAGGCAGCAAGGCTGGGCACGATAAGGCGACAAGGGTGGGCACTGATAGGTGGCACTGGTGGGCACTGAGAGGTGGCACTGAAGGGCATTGATAGGTGGCACTGGTGGGCACTGAGAAGTGGCACTAATAGGTGGCACTGATAACTGGCAGTGATGGGCACTGATGGGTGGCAGTGATGGGCACTGATCAGCACTGGTAGGTTACACTGATAGGCAGCACTGCTAGGTGGCAAAGATTGGCACCACTCGTGGGCATTGATAGGTGGCACTCGTGGGCATTGATAGCCTGCACTGATGGGCACCAATGAGCTGCACTGATGGGCACCGATAAGGCAGCAAGGCTGGGCACCGATAAGGCGGCAAGGGTGGGCACTGATAGGCGGCACTGGTGGGCACTGAGAGGTGGCACCGAAGGGCATTTATTGGTGGCGCTGGTGGGCACTAATAGGTGGCACTGATAGCTGGCCGTGATGGGCACTGATGGGTGGCAGTGATGGGCACTGATCAGCACTGGTAGGTTACACTGATAGGCAGCACTGCTAGGTGGCACTGATAAGGCACAGATTGGTACCACTGGTGGGCATTGATAGGTGGCACTCATGGGCATTGATGGGTGACACTCCTGGGCATTGATAGGTGGCACTCGTGGGCATTGATAGCCTGCACTGATGGGCACCAATGAGCTGCACTGATGGGCACTGATATGGCGGCAAGTGTGTGCACTGATGGGCGGCACTGATAGGTGGCACTGGTGGGCACTGAGAGGTGGCACTGAAGGGCATTGATAGGTGGCACTGGTGGGCACTAAGAAGTGGCACTAATAGGTGGCACTGATGGGTGACAGTGATGGGCACTGATGGGTGGCAGTGATGGGCACTGATCCGCACTGGTAGGTTACACTGATAGGCAGCACTGCTAGGTGGCACTGATGAGGCACAGATTGGCACCACTCGTGGGCATTAATAGGTGTCACCGGTGGGCACTCTTGGCACTGGCAGGATGTAATTGTGGGTACAGATGAGGCAGATTTTGCCTCCTTCCTCTTCAGGACCGATGTCCCTTGCACATAAGCTGGTGGGGAGGGGGAGGGGGGGGTGTGCTAGTAGGGATGATTGGTGCCAGTAAGCCACCAATGTGTGCCAGGGATGCACTTTTTATGTGCGTTGCAGGAACGCATGCGATTTTGCGCGTGTTCCTGCAACGCACAAATGTGAACCTCGCCTCCGTCTCTTCAGTGTGCAAGGATTTAGAATGAGAAATTAGATCCGATGTGTCCCCTGTAAATGTGAGAATTAAAGGAAGAATCTGATTGGTCGATATGGGCAGCACAGACACTTCGCTTTCGGCCCCTTTTTACACACGAAGCTCGTTGTGACTGTGAAAAGCAGGCGCCATTGGGAAACGTCTGCCATACAATGCACCGTTATTTCTCCGCACTCCCCCTGCAGAGCGGCAGATCCAGGCTTGCACGGCGGGCACCTTAACCGTCTCCTTGTCTGGTATGAAGCGATCTTTAACTGGCGCTCTGTCAAAGCCAAACACCTGCGCCAGCTACCATCAAAGCAGGAATGCAGGACCCCCCCTGAGCCTCTCCCCCCCCCCTCCCCCCGGGGGCACAGCTCCCCGTCTGATAATAACATGGACCTCCTTGTACGGTGTTCCAAACCTGAACATTCAGGGCCCAGAGACTCCGGCCTTGTCTGCTTTGTCTCAATGTACACTGAAGACGCTGGAGTAATATAACCCCCGGCATTGGTGTCAGTGGCAGCAATAATAACCCCCAGCATTGGTGTCAGTGGATGCAACAATAACCCCCAACATGTCAGTGGACACAATTGTAATACCCAGCATTGATGTCCATGGGGTTATTTGATGTCAGTGGGCACAATAATAACCCCTAGCATTGATGTTTGTGGCACCGATAATAACCCCCAGCATTGGCATCAGTGGCAGCAATAATAACCCCCAGCATTGGCGTCAGTGGCAGCAATAATAACCCCCAGCACTGGTGTCAGTGGCAGCAATAATAACCCCCAGCACTGGTGTCAGTGGCAGCAATAATAACCCCCATCATTGGTGTCAGTGGTAGCAATAATAACCCCCAGTATTAGAGTCAGTGGCAGCAATAATAACCCCCAGCATTGGAGTCAGTGGCAGCAATAATAACCCCCAGCATTGGAGTCAGTGGCAGCAATAATAACCCCCCATCATTGGTGTCAGTGGTAGCAATAATAACCCCCAGTATTAGAGTCAGTGGCAGCAATAATAACCCCCAGCATTGGAGTCAGTGGCAGCAATAATAACCCCCAGCATTGGAGTCAGTGGCAGCAATAATAACCCCCCATCATTGGCGTCAGTGGCAGCAATAATAACCCCCAGCATTAGCATCAGTGGCAGCAATAAGAACCCCCCAGCATTGGAGTCAGTGGCAGCAATAATAACCCCCAGCATTAGCATCAGTGGCAGCAATAATAACCCCCAGCATTGGTGTCAGTGGCATCATTAATAACCCCCAGCACTGGTGTCAGTGGCAGCAATAATAACCCCCAGCATTAGCATCCGTGGCAGCAATAATAACCCCCAGCATTGGAGTCAGTGGCAGCAATAATAACCCCCAGCATTGGAGTCAGTGGCAGCAATAATAACCCCCAGCACTGGTGTCAGTGGCAGCAATAATAACCCCCAGCACTGGTGTCAGTGGCAGCAATAATAACCCCCAGCACTGGTGTCAGTGGCAGCAATAATAACCCCTAGCACTGGTGTCAGTGGCAGCAATAATAACCCCTAGCACTGGTGTCAGTGGCAGCAATAATAACCCCCATCATTGGTGTCAGTGGCAGCAATAATAACCCCCAGCATTAGCGTCAGTGGCAGCAATAAGAACCCCCAGCATTGGAGTCAGTGGCAGCAATAATAACCCCCAGCATTAGCATCAGTGGCAGCAATAATAACCCCCAGCATTGGTGTCAGTGGCATCATTAATAACCCCCAGCACTGGTGTCAGTGGCAGCAATAATAACCCCCAGCATTAGCATCCGTGGCAGCAATAATAACCCCCAGCATTGGAGTCAGTGGCAGCAATAATAACCCCCAGCATTGGAGTCAGTGGCAGCAATAATAACCCCCAGCACTGGTGTCAGTGGCAGCAATAATAACCCCCAGCACTGGTGTCAGTGGCAGCAATAATAACCCCCAGCACTGGTGTCAGTGGCAGCAATAATAACCCCTAGCACTGGTGTCAGTGGCAGCAATAATAACCTCCAGCATTGGAGTCAGTGGCAGCAATAATAACCTCCAGCATTAGCGTCAGTGGCAGCAATAATAACCCCCAGCAGTGGCATCAGTGGCAGCAATAATAACCCCATCATTGGTGCCAGCGGCAGCAATAATAACCCCCAGCATTAGCGTTAGTGGCAGCAATAATAACCCCCAGCATTGGCATCAGTGGCAGCAATAATAACCCCATCATTGGTGTCAGTGGCAGCAATAATAACCTCCAGCATTGGAGTCAGTGGCAGCAATAATAACCCCCAGCATTGGCATCAGTGGCAGCAATAATAACCCTCAGCATTGGTGTCAGTGGCAGCAATAATAACCCCGAGCAGTGGCAGTAATGAAAAAATTTGTATTCGTTGCGTTCACTAACAGCCGAATTTGAAAGGAAATTCCAATACTTATAATTTAATAGTTATTATTATTAGTTGGTTATTCTTTAGAATTTTTGGCTTTTTTTTCTTACTTTCTTGCTTATTTTCGGATTTTCGAATTTATAAAATTTACAGATTTTTGAATTCCCTAACTTCCGAATTTTTGAATTTACGGATTGCGATCATAACGAATGATCCGAAAAAAATAAATAAAAAGAATAAAGACAAAATAAATGAAAACGAACACATTTTTTGGCAGTGCACATGTCTAATCTCTATGCTTCTCTATGCAACAATAGTGGCCCTTAACGCCGGGCCCAGGGGCGCCGCCCCCCTAATCCATGTCTCCCTCCCCCTTATTATTTACATGCAGGGCACCGGACGCATGGATTCCAATGGGGTTTAATGCAGGGGCGCCGCCCCCCTAATCCGTGTCTCCCTCCCCCTTATTTACATGCAGTTTACCGGACGCATGGATTCCAATGGGGTTTAATGCTGGGTCCAGGGGCGCCGCCCCCCTAATCCGTGTCTCCCTCCCCCTTATTTACATGCAGGGTACCGGACGCATGGATTCCAATGGGGTTTAATGCTGGGTCCAGGGGCGCCGCCCCCCTAATCCGTGTCTCCCTCCCCCTTATTTACATGCAGGGTACCAGACGCATGGATTCCAATGGGGTTTAATGCAGGGGCGCCGCCCCCCTAATCCGTGTCTCCCTCCCCCTTATTTACATGCAGGGCACCGGACGCATGGATTCCATTGGGGTTTAATGCCGGGCCCAGGGGCGCCGCCCCCCTAATCCGTGTCTCCCTCCCCCTTATTTACATGCAGGGCACCGGACGCATGGATTCCATTGGGGTTTTTTTTTTTTTTAAAGCACTTGATTACAGCCTAAGACTCTAATAGGCTTTAACAAAGGGTGGGCTCGGGGCGCAGAGCACTACGCCCCGAGCCCACCCGGTTGTGTGACGATAGCGAATTAATATGCGCTATTGTTTTCCTGATTCTCCTCCCGCCCAATCAGGAAGTGGGTCCTGAGCCCCGTAACCTGATTGGCCGAGAGGAGAAGCGATCCTATTGGCCCCCAAGGAGAAGGTGGGAGGAGACACAGGGGAAGCGCCAGGAGTAGGATTGTTTGCCCCCCCCCCTACAAAATATACCACCAGTCGCCACTGCTATGCAATGTAGGCAGATCTTGGCTAGGGGCCTCCAGCACATTCTGCAGCTTCTAATGCACATGGTGAGAAGCTCACAGTGTGCGGTGAAATCAGAGAAAGACATTTCATTCCAGGAGAGGAGCCGCTACAACTGTGCAAGACTACTAGTTCAGGGAAAGTCGTAAGAGAGGGAACGGCAGTTCATTTCTATTGTTAAAGGTCTCGGTATCCTCCGGTGATGGCAGGAACAGGAGCAGATGTTATGAGGTCGGGGGGGGGTGGAAATAGTTCTGTTAATGATGTGCTTTCCTTCCAGACTCCTGGGATCCCCCCCCCCGTATAAATCACATCGTCCCGCTTCATACGTTTCACTTTCAGGAAACGCGTCGGACCCCACCCCCGTATAAATCACATCGTCCCGCTTCATACGCTTCACTTTCAGGAAACGCGTCGGACGCCCCCCCCCTGTATAAATCACATCGTCCCGCTTCATACGTTTCACTTTCAGGAAACGCGTCGGACGCCCCCCCCCTGTATAAATCACATCATCCCGCTTCATGCGTTTCACTTTCAGGAAACGCATCCGACGCCCCCCCCCCGTATAAATCACATCGTCCCGCTTCATGCGTTTCACTTTCAGGAAACGCGTCGGACACCCCCCCCCGTATAAATCACATCGTCCCGCTTCATACAGTGGATAAAGTGAAAAGTGCTTTTGCGCTAAAATGGATCCTAAATGAGTGAATCCACCAAAAATATATAGTGCAGCAAAACCTAATTATGTTTACATGACATAAAACAGGAATATAAATAAATGGTGATTCTGCGCAACATATCACACTAATGGAATAGTGATATCACATAAACAAGATAAATGTAAGAGCTGACAAATAATCAGCATATAGTATTAAATGCAAAGAGAATAGTGAGTCCAAATATAAATATATATATACTCAAATAGTGAATAGTGAGTCCAAAATATATAATACTCATAAGGCGAATGTGCAAAAATATATAAAGAATATTGTGCAAAAAAACCGGAATGGAAGTTCAATCCCAATAGTAAACACAAATCAGCTGTCAGGGCAGATATTCTGAATGCACTGGATGAAGGTGAGCACCAGCTCTATGGTGTGAGTGCACGGCCGTGCGATAGAAGATAAACCAGATCCCTGGCTGAGCTCCCGGGACTCTTACCTCTCAGCCCTCCTAAATGGGCATTGGTGTACAGGTCACTCGCAGCCTTCTATGGGTGGTCCCTGATGTTTCCTCTCTTGATCTGATGGATCCTTCCTTAATTGGGACAGATGCTCCTCGAAACCAGATGGATGATGTGGGTTATAAGAGAGAGAGAGAGGGGACTCCCATAGTGAGGTAACGTTTGGTGCAGGTAAAATATGTTTATTGAGGAAAAACCTGCACTTACATTAAAAGAAAAATAAAAGTGCAACGAGGAAACAAACAAGCGGCGTTTGAATCGCCAGCTTACGTCACTCCGGGTGTACGTCCTCCAATTCCTACGCGTTACGACACCACGTGTCTTCGTCTGGGGAATCTGATTGGTAATGTGGCTGTTGTTTATATAACCGAAAAACAGGAAGTCTCATCGCGGCCATTTTCTTGTAGACCGTGATCTAATGGACATCAGACATACTAGAGGGGGCATAAACCACTCTAGAGCTCGGCAATAGAAAACGTGTGTAGAGGATACCGAGCACTATATTTAAAACGGGCAAACGTACGGTTCCTGGTATAAAGGCCAGCTAAATTATACATAGTAAAAACTATTAATGGAGACGTTTATAAAATAATAATAGTGAACCGTAAAGTCATATGACCAGCATAATGTAATTGAGACTAGCACCAGAGCATGGACATCATCAATGACAATCCACTAGGTGTCGCTCATGAGCTAAAGTCTATGGCTTGTATTGTAACCTTTACATGGTAGTAACTGGGTTTTACAATGATAAAATTAATATATGTAAAATTATATATATTAAAAATTCTTTAAAGCATAATAAAACTTAACATGTGTAAAAAACCTAGTAGTATCTATATCTATAGCCACAGGGGGCTCCCATATAAATTATTAATATGGAATAAATATAATACTGATATTTAAATATGTTAAAAAATTTAAAATTGAAAGTAGAGGGTGTATATAAATAATACATATATATGGTGGTCGTACACTCGGTTTGTCGCATTACAACCACAGAGTATATATACATACACACAGATAATAGGCAATTTAATAAAAAATATATGGTCAATGGGTGTTGATGGACCTATATATAACTAGTCTAAAAATGTGGAGAACTAAAAATTGCTGAGGAAGCAGTTGAGGTCAAATTCAACGTTCATTCCTCCTGGTGTCAGGGTGCGCATCTTATGAATCCACTGGGATTCTTTTTGACTTATCGTGCGCACCTTGTGGCTTCCTCTCCAAGAGGGGTTAAATTTGTCAATGCCCCAGAATTGCAATTGTGAGGGATCCCGATTGTGTATCTGATCAAAGTGTCTAGAGACACTATGTTTTGGGAAGCCATTTATTATGTTCTCCACATGCTCACTAATTCGAACCTTCAAGGCCCTTTTTGTTCTCCCAACATATTGTAAATTACAGCTACATTGTAGCACATATACCACTGCTTCGGTGTGACATCCAATAAAGTCTCTAATCACATGGGTTTCTCCTGTGTTTGTTGCCACAAACTCGGTACGTTTCTTTTGAAACTTTTGCGATTTTCGACATGCATTGCAATTTTTGCATGGATAGAAGCCTTTTCCCGAAAAGAATGAATATCCCGGCTTTGATGGTGGTTCTACTACTGATTTTACAATCAAGTTCCTTAGAGTAGGTGCTCGTTTATATACTATCCTTGGTTTTTCAGGAAGTAATTTCCCTAAATCTTTATCTCCTTTTAAAATGTGCCAGTGTCTTCCAATTAATTTGGCCACATCTTTATATTGGGAGTTGTAATCAAGGATAAGTACTGGTGCTGTTTGTTGATGATGTCCATGCTCTGGTGCTAGTCTCAATTACATTATGCTGGTCATATGACTTTACGGTTCACTATTATTATTTTATAAACGTCTCCATTAATAGTTTTTACTATGTATAATTTAGCTGGCCTTTATACCAGGAACCGTACGTTTGCCCGTTTTAAATATAGTGCTCGGTATCCTCTACACACGTTTTCTATTGCCGAGCTCTAGAGTGGTTTATGCCCCCTCTAGTATGTCTGATGTCCATTAGATCACGGTCTACAAGAAAATGGCCGCGATGAGACTTCCTGTTTTTCGGTTATATAAACAACAGCCACATTACCAATCAGATTCCCCAGACGAAGACACGTGGTGTCGTAACGCGTAGGAATTGGAGGACGTACACCCGGAGTGACGTAAGCTGGCGATTCAAACGCCGCTTGTTTGTTTCCTCGTTGCACTTTTATTTTTCTTTTAATGTAAGTGCAGGTTTTTCCTCAATAAACATATTTTACCTGCACCAAACGTTACCTCACTATGGGAGTCCCCTCTCTCTCTCTCTTATAACCCACATCATCCATCTGGTTTCGAGGAGCATCTGTCCCAATTAAGGAAGGATCCATCAGATCAAGAGAGGAAACATCAGGGACCACCCATAGAAGGCTGCGAGTGACCTGTACATCAATGCCCATTTAGGAGGGCTGAGAGGTAAGAGTCCCGGGAGCTCAGCCAGGGATCCGGTTTATCTTCTATCGCACGGCCGTGCACTCACACCATAGAGCTGGTGCTCACCTTCATCCAGTGCATTCAGAATATCTGCCCTGACAGCTGATTTGTGTTTACTATTGGGATTGAACTTCCATTCCGGTTTTTTTGCACAATATTCTTTATATATTTTTGCACATTCGCCTTATGAGTATTATATATTTTGGACTCACTATTCACTATTTGAGTGTGTATATATATATTTATATTTGGACTCACTATTCTCTTTGCATTTAATACTATATGCTGATTATTTGTCAGCTCTTACATTTATCTTGTTTATGTGATATCACTATTCCATTAGTGTGATATGTTGCGCAGAATCACCATTTATTTATTAACGTCCCGCTTCATACGTTTCACTTTCAGGAAACGCGTCGGACGCCCCCCCCGTATAAATCACATCGTCCCGCTTCATACGGTTCACTTTCAGGAAACGCGTCGGACGCCCCCCCCGTATAAATCACATCGTCCCGCTTCATAGGTTTCACTTTCAGGAAACGCGTCGGACGCCCCCCCCCGTATAAATCACATCGTCCCGCTTCATACGTTTCACTTTCAGGAAACGCGTCGGACGCCCCCCCCCCGTATAAATCACATCGTCCCGCTTCATACGGTTCACTTTCAGGAAACGCGTCGGACGCCCCCCCCCCCCGTATAAATCACATTGTCCTGCTTCATACGTTTCACTTTCAGGAAACGCGTCGGACGCCCCCCCTGTATAAATCACATCGTCCCGCTTCATACGTTTCACTTTCAGGAAACGCGTCGGACGCCCCCCCCCCGTATAAATCACATCGTCCCGCTTAATACGTTTCACTTTCAGGAAACGCGTCGGACGTCCCCCCCCGTATAAATCACATCGTCCCGCTTCATACGTTTCACTTTCAGGAAACGCGTCGGACGCCCCCCCCCCTGTAATGTTTTATCCATCGCCCAGGACCCGAGGCAGAAATGTTTTTTCACTTATCTGTACTGTGAAAGGGAAAAAAAAATAATAATGAGCAGCTCCAGGTAAGTAAACCCGGACGCTGCCAACCCCACCGACGTTCCGCGAGGCACCCAGACGGAGACCGTTCACGAGGAAGCCTGGATTGTTCATTAAGTTTACTACATAAAACGTTGTTGAGTTCACATTAAATGCCAAGGAGTGTATTTATTACTAAATTCGCATCAGTCGAATGTTCGCTTTCTATTTCCCCTTCAGGTCGAAGGTTATTCATTCCTAAGTGGGTATGGAAAAATGCTGTATTGTAGCCACTAGATGGAGCTATGGATCTTAGGTAATGGAAAGGTTCACAATGAAGAAAATACATTTTAAAAATGGAGAATTCTTCCATCACTATATTTACAGGATCTGTATTAGTGGTAACAATTGTGTAACGATCCCGGTCTTCCCAACGGTGCAGAAAAGCCAATCAGATGCCACACGCTGCTTAATTAGTCGGTAAATTGATTGGTTGGTTTTCTCTAGAAAGCAGCCGCAGCCTAACTAGAAAAGCCTGTCCCCTGCCAGCAGCTGCAGAGGGACACCCTTGTGCTCTGTGTGTGGAAGCAGTGGTCTCTCTACAGAGGTCCAGAAAGCTCCCTGCTCTGCTATCAGCAAACTTCATGCCTCCTGAGTCCTGATGTTAGGAGACCTCAAGCTCTCCACAGACTTCTATATAGCAGGACAGGGGGGGGGGGGGGGGTGTCAGACCTCTGCGGAGAGACTACTGATTCCAGATGGATTGGTGTCGGAGGAAAACACACAGTCACACCATGTTCACGTTTTGTTGTGTATCTGGAATGGATTTCTCCGCTACGGGACGGAAAGTTCAGTTGGGATTTTTATATGAAGATGCTGGAACCCGTCATCGGCCAATGAAAACTGTTCCTGCCGGCAGGTGTCTGCTGGACCTTTATATACGACACGTGACACGTGACATGTTCTACTATCATGGGGGTCATACATGTGTCATGTGATGTATCAATTATAAAACACAAACTCATCAACCAGGACCCTCCAATCACAAACCAGGACCCTCCAATCACAAACCAGGACCCTCCAATCACAAACCAGGGATCTTCCAATCACAAACCAGGATCCTCCAATCACAAACCAAGACCCTCCAATCACAAACCAGGACCCTCCAATCACAAACCAGGAGCATCCAATCACAAACCAGGACCATCCAATCACCAACCAGGGACCCTCCAATCACAAACCAGGGACCCTCCAATCACAAACCAGGGGCTCTCCATTCACAAACCAGGGACCCTCCAATCACAAACCAGGGACCCTCCAATCACAAACCAGGACCCTCCAATCACCAACCAGGGACCCTCCAATCACCAACCAGGGACCCTCCAATCACAAACCAGGGACCCTCCAATCACAAACCAGGGACCCTCCAATCACAAACCAGGACCCTCCAATCACCAACCAGGGACCCTCCAATCACAAACCAGGGACCCTCCAATCACAAACCAGGGACCCTCCAATCACAAACCAGGGACCCTCCAATCACAAACCAGGGACCCTCCCACAAACCAGGGACCCTCCAATCACAAACCAGGGGCTCTCCATTCACAAACTAGGACCCTTCAATCACAAACCAGGACCCTCCAATCACCAACCAGGGACCCTCCAATCACAAACCAGGGACCCTCCAATCACAAACCAGGGACCCTCCAATCACAAACCAGGGACCCTCCAATCACAAACCAGGGACCCTCCAATCACAAACCAGGGACCCTCCAATCACAAACCAGGGATCCTCCAATCACAAACCAGGGATCCTCCAATCACAAACCAGGGACCCTCCAATCACAAACCAGGGACTCTCCAATCACAAACCAGGGACCCTCCAATCACAAACCAGGGATCCTCCAATCACAAACCAGGGACCCTCCAATCACAAACCAGGACCATCCAATCACAAACCAGGAGCATCCAATCACAAACCAGGACCATCCAATCACCAACCAGGGACCCTCCAATCACAAACCAGGGACCCTCCAATCACAAACCAGGACCCTCCAATCACAAACCAGGGACTCTCCAATCACCAACCAGGGACCCTCCAATCACCAACCAGGGACCCTCCAATCACAAACCAGGGACCCTCCAATCACAAACCAGGGACCCTCCAATCACAAACCAGGACCATCCAATCACAAACCAGGAGCATCCAATCACAAACCAGGACCATCCAATCACCAACCAGGGACCCTCCAATCACAAACCAGGGACCCTCCAATCACAAACCAGGGACCCTCCAATCACAAACCAGGACCATCCAATCACAAACCAGGGACCCTCCAATCACCAACCAGGGACCCTCCAATCACAAACCAGGGACCCTCCAACCTTTGGGGCGTCATGCTTCACGCTTTGCGGGTCGCTGGGATTTTTTCGCACGACAATCGCGGCAGAACTACACCGTGATTTTTAGGTGCCATACAAATGAATGGCGTCTCAAATGTGCGTTCTGCGATTTCTCATTCACACCTCAGCGCTTTGAAGTCGCAGGGAGAATCGCTGAAAATCTTCCCCGCGATTCAAAACGCAGAGGTGGGAATGGCGTCTTATAACGTTTTATTTCTAAAATTCCTACGAATGTTTCAGGAAAAGAGAATAAGTTGTCACTTACCAGCGATCGCTGCGAGTCCCGGGAACATGGCGGACCAGACGGGCGCGTTTCACCGGGAATACGGCGTCCCACAGGTCTATGGGAAGCGTCACCACGATTCGCGGTCGGCGGCGGGTCTGGCGGAGAGATGAAGTTCATTGTTAATTTGGCAGCGATGAGCGGAACGCACTGCAAAGAAAATATTTTCCTGTCTGCGATCCGCCATTGGCCGCCAAGCTGAGAGAATCCGGAGCTTTTACACGACTCACATTCCCTCCGTGTTCTGCGTATGGGATGTACAACAAAGTAACTACCCGCTATTGAGTCGAATGTAATGAATGTGTAGGGCTGAGCTCCTGGACGGGAATCTTTGTCCCAAAAGAAAAAAAAAAAGAGTTTGCTGTAACTGTTTATAAAGCATTAGCTGGAGTTTGGCTTCCATTTGTTAGTGTATCTAAATCTGTTAGTACATATAACACCCCCCCCCCTCATCCAGACTGTCAATGCTGCTGTCTGCTGTGCCTCCTGAGCTCCTTCAACCTGAGTGTGTGTGTGTGGGGGGGGGGGGGGCTCTAATACAGGAGGTGTGTTATTGTATTATTAGTGCTGCCTATCAGTGCTGCTTCATCAGTGCTGCCTCATCAGTGCCCATTAGTTCAGCTATATCGGCGCCCATCAGTGCTGCCTATTAGTGCCCATCAGTGCTGTGTCATCAGTGCCCATCCGTGCAGCCTCCATAGTGCTCATCAGTGCACCTATCAGTGCCCATCAGTGTCGGCTTATCAGTGCCCATCAGTGCTGCCTTATCAGTGCCCATCAGTGCTGCCTTATCAGTGCCCATCAGTGCTGCCTTATCAGTGCCCATCAGTGCAGCCTCCATAGTGCCCATCAGTGTCGCCTCATCAGTGCCCAACAGTGTCGCCTCATCAGTGCCGCTTATCAGTGCCCATCAGTGCTGCCTCATCAGTGCCGCATATCAGTGCTGGCTCATCGGTGCTGCTGTTTCGTCAGATTCGGCGACCCGTCAGATTTTGTAACTACAAAGGGATGTTCCATAATGGCCATCTTGCTTAACCCCGCGCCGGTGTAGCAAGATGGCGGCGTTGGTACATCCCTTCCGTTACAAAATCTGACAGGTCGCCTAATCTGATGAAACATCGCCTCCTCAGTGCCCATTAGTGCAGCTTCATCAGTGCCCATTAGTGAAGCCTATTAGTGCCCATCAGTGCTGCATCATCTGTGTTCTTCAAATCTGAATTCCAGGAAGATGTAAAAGACACAAGTGAATCACAAATCAGGGACCCTCCAATGAAGGACCTTATCAGGGACCCCCAATCACAAACTAGGGACCCTCCAATAAAGGACCTTATCAGGGACCCTCCAATGAAAGACCTTATCAGGGACCCTCCAATGAAGGACCTTATCAGGGACCCTCCAATCACAAACTAGGGACCCTCCAATAAAGGACCCTATTAGGGACCCTCCAATCACAAACCAGGGACCCTCCAATTAAGGAACTTATCAGGGACTCCCAATCACAAATCAGGGACCCCCCAAAAAAGGACCTTATCAGGGACCCTCCAATGAAGGAACTTATCGGGGACCCCCAATCACAAATCAGGGACCCTCCAATGAAGGACCTTATCAGGGACCCTCCAATGAAGGAACTTATCGGGGACCCCCAATCACAAACCATGGACCCCCCAATGAAGGACCTTATCAGGGACCCTCCAATCACATACCAGGGACCCTCCAATGAAGGACCTTATCAGGGACCCTCCAATCATAAACCAGGGACCCCCAATGAAGGACCTTATCAGGGACCATCCAATCACAAACCAGGGACCCTCCAATGAAGGACCTTATCAGGGACTCTCCAATGAAGGACCTTATCAGGGACCCTTCAATGAAGGACCTTATCAGGGACCCTCCAATGAAGGACCTTATCAGGGACCCTCCAATGAAGGACCTTATCAGGGACTCTCCAATGAAGGACCTTATCAGGGACCCTCCAATGAAGGACCTTATCAGGGACCCTCCAATGAAGGACCTTATCAGGGACCCTCCAATCATAAACCTGGGACCCCCAATGAAAGACCTTATCAGGAACCCTCCAATCATAAACCAGGGACCCCCAATGAAGGACTTTATCAGGGACCATCCAATCACAAACCAGGGACCCTCCAATCACAAACCAGGGACCCTCCAATCACAAACCAGGGACCCTCCAATCACAAACCAGGGACCCTCCAATCACAAACCAGGCACCCTCCAATGAAGGATCTTATCAGGGACCCTCCAATGAAGGACCTTATCAGGGACCCCCCAATGAAGGACCTTATTAGGAACCCTCCAATGAAGGACCTTATCAGGGACCCTCCAATCACAAACCAGGGACCCTCCAGTCACAAACCAGGAACCCTCCAATGAAGGACCTTATCAGGGACCCCCCAATGAAGGACCTTATCAGGGACCCTCCAATCACAAACCAGGGACTCTCCAATGAAGGACCTTATCAGGGACCCTCCAATGAAGGACCTTATAAACTCATCCTAGGAAAGTGCACATAAAACGCGGTGCTGTGGACGCGGCCGATGCTGAGCGTCCTCTCCTCAGATGAATGGGAAATAGTGAAGGACATAAGAGAATGTGTGTGGGGGGGGGAGGGGGGGGGTAAGAAATATAACGGAAAATAGAGAAGGGAAAGCCAAATGAAAGGGAAGAAATGCAAAGGGAGGACGGGGAAGGGAAGGAAAGGAGAGGAAGTGGACAGGAGGAAAGGACAGGAAAGGGGGGGAAAAGGGGGGGGGGGTGGAAGGAAAAGGAACGGATAGGAAAGAAAGGGAAAATGGAAGAGAAGATGAGAGAAGAGGAAATAAGGGAAGGGAAGAAAGGAGATGGAAAGAAACTGCAATGGAAGAAAGGGGAAGCAAAGGGAGGGTAAGTGAGGAAATGGAACAAGAAGAGAAAAGAAGGGAAGTAAAAGTAAGAAAAGAGAAGGGAAGGGAAAAGAAGCGAAGAGAAGGTGAGAGGAAAGGAGGGAAGGGAAGAAAGAAGAAAAGGGAAGCAAACTGAAGGTAAGAGAAGTGAAGGGAAGAAAAGAGAAGGGAAGAGATGAGAAGAAAAGGGAAGAGAAGAGAAAAGAAGGGAAGATAACAGAACTGAAGTTCAGTGAAGAGAAGAATCGAGACAGGAAGAAAGGGAAGAGAAGAGAAGGAAGAAAAGAGAAGTGAAGAGACGGGAAGAAAGGGAAGGGAAAAGAAGGCCAAGGAAGAGAGGAGACCAGAAGAAAATAGAAGGGAAAAAAAGAGGAAGAAGGGAAGAAAAAAAGAAGGACAGGGAAGGGAAGAGAAGAAAAGAGACAGGAAGAAAAGGGAAGAGAAGGAAGAAAAGAGACAGGAAGAAAAGAGAAGAGACAGGAAGAAAAGGGAAGAGACAGGAAGAAAAGGGAAGAGAAGGAAGAAAAGAGACAGGAAGAAAATGGAAGAGAAGGAAGAAAAAAGACATGAAGAAAAGAGACAGGAAGAAAAGGGAAGAGAAGGAAGAAAAGAGACAGGAAGAAAAGGGAAGAGAAGGAAGAAAAGAGACAGGAAGAAAAGGGAAGAGAAGGAAGAAAAGAGACAGGAAGAAAAGGGAAGAGAAGGAAGAAAAGAGACAGGAAGAAAAGGGAAGAGAAGGAAGAAAAGAGACAGGAAGAAAAGGGAAGAAAAGGAAAAAAAGAGACAGGAAGAAAAGGGAAGAGAAGGAAGAAAAGAGACAGGAAGAAAAGGGAAGAGAAGGAAGAAAAGAGACAGGAAGAAAAGGGAAGAAAAGGAAAAAAAGAGACAGGAAGAAAAGGGAAGAGAAGGAAGAAAAGAGACAGGAAGAAAAGGGAAGAGAAGGAAGAAAAGAGACAGGAAGAAAAGGGAAGAGAATGAAGAAAAGGGAAGAGAAGGGAAGAGAAGGAAGAAAAGGGAAGAGAAGGGAGAAAAGAGACATGAAGAAAAGGGAAGAGAAGGAAGAAAAGAGACAGGAAGAAAAGGGAAGAGAAGGAAGAAAAGAGACAGGAAGAAAAGAGACATGAAGAAAAGAGACAGGAAGAAAAGAAGAAAAGAGACATGAAGAAAAGGGAAGAGAAGGAAGAAAAGAGACATGAAGAAAAGGGAAGAGAAGGAAGAAAAGAGACATGAAGAAAAGGGAAGAGAAGGAAGAAAAGAGACATGAAGAAAAGGGAAGAGAAGGAAGAAAAGAGACATGAAGAAAAGGGAAGAGAAGGAAGAAAAGAGACAGGAAGAAAAGAGACATGAAGAAAAGAGACAGGAAGAAAAGAAGAAAAGAGACATGAAGAAAAGGGAAGAGAAGGAAGAAAAGAGACATGAAGAAAAGGGAAGAGAAGGAAGAAAAGAGACAGGAAGAAAAGAGACATGAAGAAAAGAGACAGGAAGAAAAGAAGAAAAGAGACATGAAGAAAAGGGAAGAGAAGGAAGAAAAGAGACAGGAAGAAAAGGGAAGAGAAGGAAGAAAAAAGACATGAAGAAAAGAGACAGGAAGAAAAGGGAAGAGAAGGAAGAAAATAGACAAGAAGAAAAGAGAAGGAAGAAAAGACAGGACGAAAAGAGAAGAGAAGGAAGAAAAGACAGGAAGAAAAGGGAAGAGAAGGAAGAAAAGACAGGAAGAAAAGGGAAGAGAAGGAAGAAAAGACAGGAAGAAAAGGGAAGAGAAGGAAGAAAAGAGAAGGAAGAAAAGAGACAGGAAGAAAAGGGAAGAGAAGGAAGAAAAGAGACAGGAATAAAAGAGAAGAGAAGGAAGAAAAGAGAAGTCAAGGGAAGAGATGGGAAGAAAGAGAAGGGAAGTGAAAAGACAGGAAGAAAATAGAAGGGAAGAGAAGAGAAAAGGTAAAGAAGAGAAGAGAGGAAAGGAGAGAGAGAACGGGAGGAGAAGAGGAGAGAATGGAAGGGAAAAGAAAGATAAAGAAGAGAAGAGAAAAATGAAGAGAAAGAAAGATAAAGAAGAGAAAGAAAGAGGGGAGGAGAGGAGAAAGAAAGTGATGGGAAGGGAAGAGATTGGAAGGACAAATTAGGGAAGAGAAATAATGGAAAGGGAAGAGAAGGGCAAAGCAGCGGAGAGATGAAGAGGAGAATCTGTCAGTGTGGGAAGATCCATGGAGCCCCCCTTCCAGTGTCTGTGGAGCTCGGGGGTCCCAAGAAGTGACAGGTGTACCTGGGAAGCCCCCCATAGACTCACCCCTGGCTCGTCTCTCACACAGCGGACGCTCCCTCCAGTATAGGGATCTGATGATCTCTCCAGTCCCGGAGCTCAGCCTGAATCCAGTCCCAGCCAAATCCTTCTGTCAGGGAGCGGAGTGGAGGGAGTGCGGATCGGAGTGGAGGGAGTGCGGCTCGGAGTGGAGGGAGTGCAGCTCGGAGTGTGTGGCAGAGACAGAAGTTTCCACACACAGGCAACTGTACATACAAAGCAGGAGTGTTCCCAGGCTGGCTGAGCGAGGGGGGGGGGGGGGCACTAAGCCACAAGTCCACTCACGTTACACTATGTCCCCATTATACTCACACACAGGGTGTCATGTAGTGTGACACCGACAGACCGGCAGCACTGACACCCAGCAGACTCATTCATAAAGCAGAGCCAGGAGCAACTGTAACGGGAAAGTGATGAAACTGCTGACAACCAATCAAAAAATATTATTTTACAGATCTGATTGGTTGCTGTGGATTACTGCACCACATCAGGGCCATCTTTTCCATTGGGCACGCTGGGAAGTTGCCCGGGGGCCCTGCTTGCCTGGGGGGCCCCCACCGGCTGCCCAGCAACCCCAGTAAAAAATTGTGGAGAGTGACAGGTTAGAACTGCCCATGCTCAGTTTGCGGAAATCACAGAGAAGATCCGATCCTCCACGAGTGCGGGGGGGTTGCTGAGGGGGGAGTGAATGCAAAAATGTAAGGGGGCACTGATATAAAGGTTCCCCCTCCTATATTAGTGACCCCCCTTACCTTAGTGTATTTACTCTACGGAAGGTCGTCTCTGGTCACCAGAGTGCCCCCCACATCAGAGTCTGCAGGATTCCCCCTTACAATGCAAGGGGGAACTCAGTCTACTTTTTTTGCAGTGGCAGTAAAAAATGTGGTTCTGCCAGTAAATTTTATGATTTTTGTCAGTAAATTCTCATGCGTGACTGTGTAGACAGGGCCCCAGTGCACCGTATTGCCCGGGGGCCTATAATGCTCTTAAGATGACACTGCACCACATCCCACTTTCTAGCACCGCACGCACCATTCCTGCACCGCACGCACCATTCCTGCACCGCACACATCGTTCATGCACCGCACACACCATTCCTGCACCGCACACATCGTTCCTGCACCGCACACACCGTTCCTGCACCGCACACATCGTTCATGCACCGCACACACCGTTCCTGCACCGCACACATCGTTCATGCACCGCACGCACCATTCCTGCACCGCACACACCGTTCCTGCACTGCACACATCGTTCATGCACCGCACGCACCATTCCTGCACCGCACACACCTTTCCTGCACCGCACACACCGTTCCTGCACCGCACACATCGTTCATGCACCGCACACACCATTCCTGCACCGCACACACCATTCCTGCACCGCACACATCGTTCATGCACCGCACACACCATTCCTGCACCGCACACACCGTTCCTGCACCGCACACCGTTCCTGCACCGCACACATCGTTCATGCACCGCACACACCATTCCTGCACCGCACACACCGTTCCTGCACCGCACACACCGTTCCTGCACCGCACACATTGTTCCTGCACCGCACGCACCATTCCTGCACCGCACACATCGTTCCTGCACCGCACGCACCATTCCTGCACCGCACACATCGTTCCTGCACCGCACGCACCATTCCTGCACCGCACACATCGTTCCTGCACCGCACGCACCATTCCTGCACCGCACACATCGTTCCTGCACCGCACGCACCATTCCTGCACCGCACACATCGTTCCTGCACCGCACGCACCATTCCTGCACCGCACACATCGTTCCTGCACCGCACGCACCATTCCTGCACCACACACATCGTTCCTGCACTGCACTTACCATTCCTGCACCACACATTATTTCTGCACCGCACACACCGTTCCTGCACCGCACGCACCATTCCTGCACCGCACACATCGTTCCTGCACCACACACATCGTTCCTGCACCACACACATCGTTCCTGCACTGCACTTACCATTCCTGCACCACACATTATTTCTGCACCGCACGCACTGTTCCTGCAACGCACACACCATCCCTGCACCGCACACACCGTTCCTGCACTTCACACACCGTCCCTGCACCTCACGCATTGTTCCTGCACTGCACGCATCGAGATGGGAATGAGGGACACCTACTAGCAAAAGTATGTAGACATAGGGCACACCCCCTGCCACACCCTCTTAAAGGAGAATTAACAAAGAAAAAAGATTAGTTAAACCCAGAAGTTATTTTTTTACCACTACTATTCCTTTATATTGGCACGCACCATTCCTGCACCATTCCTGCACCGCACACACCGTTCCTGCACCACACACACCATTTCTGCACCACACACACCATTTCTGCATCGCACACACCGTTCCTGCACCGCACACACCGTTCCTGCACCACACACACCATTCCTGCACCGCACACATCGTTCCTGCACCGCACACACCGTTCCTGCCCACACCGTTCCTGCACCGCACACACCGTTCCTGCACCACACACACCATTCCTGTACCGCACACATCGTTCCTGCACCGCACACACCGTTCCTGCCCACACCGTTCCTGCACCTCACACACCGTTCCTGCACACACCGTTCCTGCACCGCACACACCGTTCCTGCACCGCACACACCGTTCCTGCACCGCACACACCGTTCCTGCACCGCACACATCCACACCTCCCAACATGTTTAGATGGGAATGTTTTACACCTACTAGCAAAAGTATATAGGCATAGGACACGCCCCCTGCCACACCCCCTTAAAGGAGAATTAACTAAGAAAAAAGAAGAATAGTTAAACCCACAAGTGCTTTTTTCCCCCCCCACTACTATTACTTTATATTGGTTTTTGGAATTTTCAAATACAACAATTTAGAAATCAGATGAAAGGTTTAGGGCTGGGAAACACTATTTGAAAGATAAAAAGTGCATTTTATATACATCTATAGAGATCAGACCAAAATGAGGAAGAAAGCCAGTGATGAGCTATGCACATCATTCCTGCACCACACATATCATTGTGAAGGAGGGAAGAAGAAAAATGAAGGAAGAAAGAGGATGGGGGGGAGGAAGGATAGAAGGAAGGGAGAGGATGGAGAAGGAAGGAAGAAGAAAGGAAGGAAGGGGATGGGAGAAGGAAGGATAGAAAGAAGAGAGAGAATGGGAGAAAGAAGGGAGGGGATGGGAGAAGGAAGGAAAAAGAGAAAGGAAGGAAAAATGGGGGAAGGAACGCAGGAAAGAAGAAAGGAAGGAAGAAAATGTATGGGAGAAGGAAGGACGGAAGTAAGAGAGAGGATGGGAGAAGGAAAGGAGGGAGGGAGAGGATGGGAGAAGGAAGGAAAAAGAGAAAGGAAGGAAAAATGGGGGAAGGAACGCAGGAAAGAAGAAAGGAAGGAAGAAAATGTATGGGAGAAGGAAGGACGGAAGTAAGAGAGAGGATGGGAGAAGGAAAGGAGGGAGGGAGGGGATGGGAGAAGCAAGGAAAAAGAGAAAGGAAGGAAAAATGGGGGAAGGAACGCAGGAAAGAAGAAAGGAAGGAAGAAAATGTATGGGAGAAGGAAGGACAGAAGTAAGAGAGAGGATGGGAGAAGGAAGGAAGAACAAAAAGGAAGAAAAGAAGATGAAGAAGGAAGAAAGGGGATGGGAGAAGGAAGGACAGAAAGAGGGGAGAGGATGGGGGAAAGGAAGGCGAAGGCAGGAAGGGAGGGAGAGGATGGGGGAAAGGAAGGGGAAGGAAGGAAGGAAGGGAGGGAGAGGATGGGCGAAGGAAGTGATGGGCGAAGGAAGAACAGAAGAAAGGCAGAGGACAGGGAAAGGAAGAAGAAGAAGGAAGGAAGGAAGGAGATTGGAGAAGGAAGGAAGAGGACAGGGAAAGGAAGGAAGAAGAAGAAGGAAGGAAGGAGATGGGAGAAGGAAGGACAGGAAGAGGGGAGAGGATGGGGGAAGGAAGGAAAAAGAGAAAGGAAGGAAAATGGGGGAAGGAAGGCAGGAAAGAAGAAAGGAAGGAAGAAAATGTATGGGAGAAGGAAGGACAGAAGTAAGAGAGAGGATGGGAGAAGGAAGGAAGAACAAAAAGAAAGAAAAGAAGAAGAAGAAGGAAGAAAGGGGATGGGAGAAGGAAGGACAGAAAGAGGGGAGAGGATGGGGAAAAGGAAGGGGAAGGAAGGAAGGGAGGGAGAGGATGGGCGAAGGAAGTGATGGGCGAAGGAAGAACAGAAGAAAGGCAGAGGACAGGGAAAGGAAGGAAGGAAGGAAGGAGATTGGAGAAGGAAGGAAGAGGATGGGGGAAGGAAGGACAGAAGTAAAGAAGAGGATGGGGGAAGGAAGGACAGAAGGAAGGAAGAGGATGGGGGAAGGAAGGAAGAATGAAGGAAGGAAGGAGATTGGAGAAGGAAGGAAGAGGACAGGGGAAGGACGGACAGAAGGAAGGAAGAGGATGGAGGAAGGAAGGAAGAAGAAGGAAGGAAGGAGATTGGAGAAGGAAGGAAGAGGATGGGGGAAGGAAGGAAGAAGAAGGAAGAAGAAGAAGGAAGGAAAGAGATGGGAGAAGGAAGGACAGAAGGAAGGAAGAGGATGGGGGAAGGAAGTATAAGAAAGGAAGTGTAAAATAGGGTCGTCTTAGGTAAGAAATGTCACCATTTGTAATAAGGAAATGATTGTTACACTTTCCACCCATTAGATGTATTTCTCCCGTAGATCAGATCTGTGCTCCAGGAGGTCAGTTACACTTCGATGGGTCACTTTGGGTGACAACGATTTCCCCATTTTTTCAATGTGTCGGCCCTAATGACCCATCGCCCCCCCCCCCCCCCCCCGCCCCCAAACACACATACATTGGTTGCTGAGACTGAAGTTTGATGTTTAGTTTCCTCTTTAATTTTCTATCACATAGTTGCAGCTCCCGGCTCTCACTATGAGGAATGTGTGCGCTCCCTCCAAACTTATAACTGGCTTCTGCTTCTAATTAAAGCCTCCCAGCAGAGGAAGGTGAACACAGCCTGCCCCCTAGGGGAACACTTCTGTCATGGCATGCCGTGTATATTCAGAGCACCTGCAGTAGCTGTTCATTTACAAAGAGCAAGTCAATGACTGTCCCCCCTTTTTCCAGATAATTTATGATAGACCAACATGGAAAAACGCTTCCTTCTGCCTGCGGCCGACTGATGACATCATCTCAGCCTAGGCAAAACAAAATCCATACTTCACAACTGTTCCTGATTGGCAGGGACTGTCCCAGTGATGGTGCGTCCATAGAGGGCGCAGGAGCGCCGCCCCCACGCTCCTGCGCCAACAGATAGATTCATGCATTGCATTAATCTATCTATTGCTGCCACTGCGGCCCCCTATTCAGGTGTCCGGCCCCTTGTCATAAGCTCTAATAGGCTTCTAAATTGGTAAACAGCGGGTGCAATGTTGTGCGTTCGCTGTTTACACAGTGTTGTGTTAGAGAAGCAAATAAATCGCTTCCCTAACACTGACCCGCCTCTCAGCCAATCAGGTGCTCGGGTCTGGTTACCCTGTCACCTGATTGGCTGAAGCAACAGGCGCTTTGATTGGACACCTATCAGGCAAATCAAATCATAGCAGAGACGACGGGAAGAGGACAGGAGAAGACATGGAGGACTTGGAGCGTGGAGGACAGCGCCGAGACAGGTAAGTGCCGGGCGGAGGGCACACTGGCAGTATTTGATGGGGCACACTGGCGGCACTTGATGGAGCCTACTGGCGGCAATTGATGGGGCACACTGGCACCAATTGATGGGGTATACTGGCGGCAATTGATGGGGCACACTGGCGGCAATTGATGGGGCACACTGGCGGCAATTGATGGGGCACACTGGCGGCAATTGATGTTGCACACTGGTCTGCAATTGATGGCAATTGATGGGGCACACTGGTAGTATTTGATGGGGCACACTGGCAGCAATTGATGGGGCACACTGGTGGAAATTGATGGGGCACACTGGTGGCAATTGATGGGGCACACTGGTGGGAATTGATGGGGCGCACTGGCGGCAATTGATGGGGCACACTGGCGGCAATTGATGCGGCACACTGGTGGCAATTGATGGGGCACACTGGCGGCAATTGATGGGGCACACTGGTGGCAATTGATGGGGCACACTGGTGGCAATTGATGGGGCACACTGGTAGCAATTGATGGGGCACACTGGCGGCAATTGATGGGGCACACTGGTAGCAATTGATGGGGCACACTGGCGGCAATTGATGGGGCAAACTGGTGGCAATTGATGGGGCACACTGGCGGCAATTGATGGGGCACACTGGCGGCAATTGATGGGGCATACTGGCGGCAGTTGATGGGGCACACTGGCAGCAATTGATGGGGCACACTGGTGGCAATTGATGGGGCACACTGGTGGCAATTGATGGGGCACACTGGTGGCAATTGATGGGGCACCCTGGCGGCAATTGATGGGGCACACTGGCGGCAATTGATGGGGCACACTGGCGGCAATTGATGGGGCACACTGGTGGCAATTGATGGGGCACAGTGGTGTTACAATACTATTTTCTCTACAGGTTGAATGTTAATTTGTTGAATTTATACAGCGTGAATCAGGAAAATTACCGATGACCGAATTAATAATATTTACGTTTCACTTGTAGGAGCGACACGCGACACGCAGCCGCATTCGCAAGCCTTTTAAGATCCGAAAGTCAACATCGAAAACGATTGTTTCCGCCATGCCTCATTAACGCACAATCCCGTCTGTTGATGAATCTTTCACACAAGCTTTTTACATCACCAACCAGTCATGAAATTTCTTTACTTCGCCCATTTAATCTCGAAGAATGAGCCCCGAAACCAAAACAGAGCCGCGAAACGCATGACGGGGGAGCATGAAAGAAGCGCTCTTGTTATTTTACCCTCAGGGGCCAATGGCGGGACCTTTAATATAAATGTATGTATTTCATTTCCCGTCCAGGAGTCTAAACATTTCGAGGATAGACTCCTCCCTTTCACCAACGCTACTTTCCTAAAACATAAAATAATAAAAAAAGCTTCTTTGTATATATACAGTGGATATAAAAAAGTCTACACACCCCTAAATGGCTTCCTTTACCTTAGTGCAGTCCTCCTTCACTTACCTCATCCTTCCATTTTGCTTTTAAATGTCCTTATTTCTTCTGAGAAATCCTCACTTCCTGTTCTTCTGTCTGTAACTCCACACAGTAATGCAAGGCTTTCTCCCTGGTGTGGAGTGTCGTGCTCGCCCCCTCCCTTGGACTACAGGAGAGTCAGGATTAACACACAGCTCCTTTATCTGCAACGTAGAAAGCGCCCTGACTCTCCTGTAGTCCAAGGGAGGGGGCGAGCACGACACTCCACACCAGGGAGAAAGCCTTGCATTACTGTGTGGAGTTACAGACAGAAGAACAGGAAGTGAGGACATTTAAAAGCAAAATGGAAGGATGAGGTAAGTGAAGGAGGACTGCACTAAGGTAAAGGAAGATATTTAGGGGAAACAAATTGTACCTTTACAACCAACCCCTTTAAAGGCGCTGCAGGAAAATCAGGCAAGTGTTGGCTGTGTGGTACATGTGACAACAATCTCCCGTATTCTTCATATGTCTGGGCTATGGGGTAGAGTGGAAGATGGAAGACAAATTTTCCCCGTACTTTGCCTAATACATTTATTCCCTGTGGTCGTCGGCTCCCTCTAGTGGCCATAATGTGGTATTTTTCCCAATTGAGGTATTTCAGGAAAATGCTGGATTGTGGCCACTAGATGGAGCTGACGAAAATAAACGTATTAGGAAAATTACGGGGATTTTTCGTAGCGGCATTTTCATAAAATAGATCCTTAAAAGGAATAAGACACAAACAGTGTTTTTTTTATTTATTTTTTCATATATTTATTTGCTTGAAGTACAAATTTTAGAACAATCTGCAAATACAAACATATTTCAGACTCACCTAGAACACACTGAATTCCAGTCGTTATTACTTTACATATTTTTTTTTTTTCCCTTCACAACGTCTTGTAGTAATTAGTGACCTTCCAGGGTCACAGAGAGATACGCGATGGTCATGGATGATATAGTCTAAAGTAGCTCATCTGGTTTCCTGTACACGGACTATAACCAAATAATAACAGTGTACAAAGGGCAGATATGGGGGAGAATGAGATGGAGATGCATACAATCTATGCAGTGCGGGGGATTCCTTATGGTTGAACTCTGTTTTTTCTCTCAAATTTTTCCTTTCCCCTTGAACAATTAAAAACACTTACAATTATTTTACATTTCATACACCTTTTCCCAGTATCCTCCTTAATGTCATCACTTCTTCAATGTTTTAGCAATGTGGGGGAGGTTTATAAGAGTGTGGGGGGGGGGGGGGTAGAATTGGGTTAGGATTTTAGAACGGGACTCCATCTAATCTCCAGCCATTCTGGGTTGGCCTTCCTTTTCCTCTTATTGGGTATATAAACTGGGGATCAAACTGTTAGTATGGCGGTCTATGGAACTAGCAGAACCCTGGAGAGCTCCAGCAGGTGATGGTAAGTGAGCCTTGGGTCCTTCTACCCCGTAATTGGGCCCAGCTTTGGACCTAATACGGTCATTCAGGAGAATAGTCCTTTGGGGGCAGCCTATGACATAGATCACCTGTGGCCATGTACTTTGAAGCCTAAGGCTACAGCTAAGGCTATGGACTCCAGCAGGTGATGGTAGGTGAGGTCCTTCTACCCTCTAAGTGGGCCCAGCTCAGGACCTAATCCAGTCATTCAGGTGAATAGTTCTGTGAGGGCAGCCTATGGTATAGATCACCTGTGGCCATGTACTTTGTACCCTTTGGCTAAGGCTTCAGACTTAGATCACTGGTGGCCATGTATGTTGAAACCTACAGCTAAGGATAAGGACTTAGATCTCTGGGGGCCGGGGCCATGTACTTTGAAACCTACAGCTAAGGATAATGTCTTAGATCCCTGGGGCCATGTACTTTGAAACCTACAGCTAAGGCTACAGACTTAGATCACTGGTGGCCATGTACGTTGAAAACCCATGGCTAAAAATAAGGACTTTGATTACTGGTGGCCATGTACTTTAAAACCTACAGCTAAGGATACAGACTTAGATCACTTGAAGTTGTGGTCATGTACTTTGAACCCTATAGCTAAAGACATGGACTTAGATCAGTGGTAGCCTTGTACTCTGAACCCCATGGCAAAAAATACAGACTTAAATCACTGGTGGCCATGTACTTTGAACCTTATAGCAAAAGATACAGTCTTAGATCACTGGTGGCCATGTACTTTGAACCCTATAGCTAAAGACAGGGACTTAGATCACTGGTGGCCATGTACTTTGAACCCTATAACTAAAGACACTGGGGTAGATTCACGTAGCTGCGCTTGATGTTACGGCGGCGCAGCGTATCGTATTTACGCTGCGCCGCCGCAACTTACAGGAGCAAGTGCAGTAGTCACAAAGCACTTGCTCTGAAAGTTGCGGCGGCGTAGCGTAAATGGGGCCGGCGTAAGCGCGCGGAATTCAAATGTGAAAGGGGGGGCGTGGTTTATGTAAATCGATGATGACCTGACGTGATTGACGTTTTATACGAACGGCGCATGCGCCGTCCGTGTACATATCCCAGTGTGCATTGCTCCCGAGTACGCCGCAACGACGTATTGGTTTCAACGTGAACGTAAATTACGTCCAGCCCTATTCGTGAACGACTTACGCAAACAACGTAAAAAATTCAAATTTCGAACTGGGAACGACGTCCATACTTAACATTGGCTGCGCCACCTAATAGCAGGAGCAACCTTACGCCGAACAAGCCTAACGTAAACTACATAAATAATTTGCGCCGGCCGTACGTACGTTTGTGAATCGGCGTATCTAGGTAATTTGCATACTCTACACCGAAAACAACGGAAGCGCCACCTAGCGGCCAGTGTGAGAATGCACCCTAAGATACGACGGCGTAAGAGAATTACGCCAGTCGGATCTTAGGCTAATGTCGGCGTATTTTGCTTTCTGAATACAAAGAGAAGATACGCCGGCGCAGATTTGAATTTACACGGCGTATCAATAGAAATTCTTTCTGAATCTACCCCACTGACTTAGATTAGTGGTAGCCTTGTAATTTGAACCCTATGGCAAAAGATACGGACTTAAATCACTGGTAGCCATGTAATTTGAACCTTATAGCACAAGATACGAACTTATATCACTGGTGACCATGTACTTTGAACCCAATGGAAGAGATATATTACTGTTGAATGTTCTACCAATATTTGGACCCCGTAATGCCTTTTTACTGTTCAGTAAAGATGGCAGAAAAGACTGGACATCCCATTAATGGTCAAGCTAGGATGAGTATGACGAATTGTATGGTGTGAAAGGTTCATAAACCCTTGTCGGGTCTCCTGAACAGTGAAGGTAGGAGTACTCCGACCCTTTTCTGGTGTCTTCAGGGTGTCATGCAGAGCATGGAGGATTCTGCTGCCACTGCTTTCCTGAAGTGTAAGAGAGACTGTTCTGTGGAAGATTTGGGCATGCCAAGTATCTCTGTACAGATACAGGGCAACCAGGTAAATCAACCAATGGACTGTGAGGTTGCTTCCTTTTTGGGCCACGAGAATGTTCACAACTTGGCAAAGCGATGACTCTTCCAACTACAAAGAAGAGGTAACCCAACCTCTCATGTTCTATGGTAGGCGTCCTGGTGCAGGAGGCCTACCTCCTACCTAGCTCAACTTACAAGGAGCCCTACGTCATATATCCTATGTCATCTCTTCCCTTCAACCACAAAGGGGTGGTAACAAGACCAGTCATCAGTCACCAGTGGTGACCAGTCATCTTATTAGGAATCTGATGCTCTGAGGCCTCTCAACTATACATGAGATGTCTACATCCATAGACTGAAGCAAGCTTTTGGATAAAGTTTCATTAGTACTTAGTTTGTTCTGACCAGAGTGTAAATTTTAAAAATCCATTCATCTTATGTCCATTCAGACATGCCCTCACACTGCCTAGCTGCTGGTAGAAGTGAGTGTACATTCAGATTGCAATGTGTTTGGCCTGCTTTGGACCCGTTTTTCTTTTTGAAAGACAGATGGCCTGTCACACCAACAATGGGCCAGATCCACAAACGAGATACGACGGCGTATCTACTGATACGCCGTCGTATCTCTGTTTCTAACTATGCGACTGATTCATAGAATCAGTTACGCATAGCTAGCCCTAAGATCCGACAGGTGTAATTGAATTACACTGTCGGATCTTAAGGATGCAATTCTAGGCCGGCCGCTAGGTGGCGAGGCCATTGCGGCCGGGGTAGAATATGCAAATGAAGATTTACGGCGATCCCCGAACGTCCTGAACGACCCGTCGATCTAAATTTCCGTCGGGTTACCCCGCTTAATACTAGGGCTGAGCCCTAGTTCTCCTAAGCCATGTTAAGTATGGCCGTCGTTCCCGCATCGAAATTTAAACATCAACGTCATTTGCGTAAGACGTCCGTGAATGGCGCTGGACGCCATTTACGTTACTGTCTAAGCAAATGACGTCGGTGCGACGTCAGTTAGCGCAATGCACGTCGGGTAATTTACCCGACGGAGCATGCGCAGTACGTCTGGCGCGGGAGCGCGCCTAATTTAAATGGGACTCGCCCCATTCTATTTGGCCCGCCTTGCGCCGGACAGATTTAAGTTACACCGCTGCAAATTTCCAGGTAAGTGCTTTGTGGATCGGGCACTAACTTGGACAATTTGCGGCAGTGTAACTTAAATGGGAAAAGTTAAGTTACGCCCGCTATTTGTGGATCTGGCCCAATGTATCTAAGCCATTTTCTGGTAGGCACCAATGTAAATGAGGTTCTTCATCATCATTTCCCTATCAGGCAGTGATATACATGATCAGCCAAAATGGCGGTACAGATGCTAAGCTGCTGGCAGTATGAATGATAATTAGGTCTGTCCACCAAACAGTTCCGGCATGTAAAGGTGACAGACCACTTACAGGACAGTGGTGGTGGGAGGTTTACAGTAAAATTAGGAAGTGGAATGAATGGGGATTTGTGGAATAGAAGAGATGTTTGCTGTGCTAACAAGTTGCGTAGACATTGGACTTTTCTCTGATAAAATTCAGTAAAACCATCGTTCTATTCTCCAGGTCTTGAAGTTCCTCCATTTTCTTGCTCATGTTCTCTTCATTGTCTTTGAACTTTTGCTCAAGCTCTGAATAACAAAAAGATAATACAACAGATATGTCAAAATATAACCCAAGGTACCATCAACCATCTGCAGGGACCCCAGCAGAACCCTTATAGCAGGGGTCTCCAAACTATGACCCGCTACAAGATTTTATCCGGCATGAAGCTAGAGTTAGCAACTGGACATGTGCAATTCGTTTAGTTCCGAATTCGTTTTTTAATGAACTTGACAAATTCGTTAATTCCAAAATTTCCAAATTTCCAAAATTTCGGAAAATTGGAAAATTTGGAATATTTAAATTTCGGAAATTTCCAAAATTCGAAATTTCCAAAATTCGAAATGAGGAAATTCTAAGGGCCAGATTCACAAAGAATTGCCCTGGCGCAGCGTATCAGAGATACGCTACGCCGCCATATCTTACCTGGCGGAATTTCGAATCCAGGTAGCTTTCGGCGTGGTGTATTTCTCAGCGCGTATTTCAAATTGGGAGGGTAGGGGGCGTGATTCATTTAAATGAAGCGCGTCCCCGCGCCGATTGAAATGCGCATGCTCCGTTTCGAAATTTCCCGCCGTGCTTTTCTGCGAAATGATGTCGCACCGACGTCATTTTTTGAACGTAGACATGAGTTACGTCCTTTCCTATTCACGGGCGACTTACACAAAAAAAAAAAATTCAAAATTTGACGCGGGAACGACGGCCATACTTTAACATGGCAAGTCTATCTATACGCCACGAAATAGCAGCTTTAACTATACGCCGGGAAAAGCCGACTAGCGACGACGTAAGAGAATGCGACGGCCGCGCATACCTTCGTGGATTGACGGAAAAAGCTAATTAGCCTACCCGACGCGAACTCCACCCATCGGGCGCCGAAGTATTGCACCTACGATCCGAAGGCGTACGAAGCCGTACGCCTGTTGGATCGAAGCCAGAAGCCGTCGTATCTTGGTTTGAGGATTCAAAACTAAAGATACGACGCGGCAAATTTGAAAGTACGCCGAGTATCAGTAGATACGCCGGCGTACTCTCACTGTGAATCTGGCCCTAAATTTCCAAAATTCAAATTGAGGAAATTCTAAATTTCCAAAATTCGAAATGAGGAAATTCAAAAATTCTAAATCGGAAGATTTGGATTTTTGAATTTCCAAATTCCAAATTTCCGAAAAATGCAAAAAAAATAATATAACGAAAACTAACACATTTTTCGACAGTGCACATATCTATCAATAACGTATGTTCCCAGATTGAGGATTAAGGCGAGCAAAGTCTGCCTATTGTCTTTGCTTCAACTTCATTTTATTTCTTACTTACGTGATTGGCTTACTGATTTTTCCAGAGGTCTGCACTAAGATGCAAGTCAAATTTTAGGCACCCCTTGCAATAGGGATTTCAGTTTTGGTGAGATATTCACCAAGAGTTAAGTACTTCTGAAGGGCTGCAGATTTTCCTATTAGAACACTGAGAGTGCACCAGGTGATTATAAAGAATCAGGTCCTCCCATTCAGAATCAGTTCACAAAGGACACGGTGGAACAAATAGCTATTTCTTCATAGCAACAAACGGTAAGAATCTAAAAAAGGGTTTGTTAAAACTCTAGCAACGTACATAGATCACGCAGAGAGGGTTATTATCTCTTAACAAAAGTGCAATTAGACTTTAATCTATATGGCTTTGCTTGGGACATCAGAGTATAATCCAAATTGGAGTAGACTGATGTGCTTTGTAAACTGAAGCAGGATAGGCTGGTTCTGTAAAAACGAAATATATCAAATAGACTGGTAAATGATGTCAAGATTGGAACGACAGATAAGAAGAGCATATAGCTGGAGAGCAAGTAAAGAATATCTTGAGATAAGAAGAAACAAGGGTGCGTATCACTTACTGTCTAGCTTCTCCTTGGCGTCCGTCGCTTTCTTTAGCAAGCCCTGAGCCTCGTCTTTTATCTGCTGTACTTTCTGCATGGCTGACCCCGAGGAGGTGTCCACTCCTCCAACCTTGTCTTTCAGGTCTCTGTAGTTCTTCTTGACTTCTTCCATCTCCTGTAAGTAAGAACACCGGACATGAGGATGAACTTCTTATGGAAATTCTAGGAGTTACCCAAACTGCCGCACTCTGTAAATCCATATTTTTAACTTTCAATAAATATGCCTACAAAGAATATTATTTTGAGTTTATCAAGACCCTTTTAAAACAACACCAATGGGCCCCTTTCCCAAGACAGAAAGTTAAGCCGCATACACGCGATCGGAATTTCCGACAAGAAAAGTTCGATGTGAGCTTTTGGTCAGAAATTTCCGACCGTGTGTAGGCTCCATTGGACATTTTCTGTCGGAATTTCGGACAACAAAAATTTGAGAGCTTGTTCTCAAATTTTCCGACAACAAAATTTATTTCTCGTAAATTTCGATCGCATCTAGCCAATTCTGACGCACAAAATTCCACGCGCTCAAGTACGAAACGGAAGCGCTCGGTCTGGTAAAACTAGCGTTCGGAATGGAGATAGCACATTCGTCCCGCTGTAACAGACTGAAAAGCACAAGGCTGAAAAGCGCAAATCGTCTCTCACCAAACTTCTACTAACACGACTGGTATTGAACTTCCCTTTAATAGTGCCGTTGTACGTCTTGTACGTCACCGCGTTCTTGGCGTTCGGAATTTCGGACAACATTTGTGTGACCGTGTGTATGCAAGACAAGTTTGAGCCAACATCCGTCAGAAAAAAAATCCACCGTTTTGTTGTCGGAATGTCCGATCGTGTGTACGCGGCATTAGTCTGTGTTGTCCATAGAAGAAAATAAGATATTCAATGAAAACTAGGAGACAAATGAGACTCTTACTGGACAACATAGACGGGCCAGACACTACGCTAAATGGAGCCAAGCTATAGCAAAGAGATAAATTCTAGGTGTAAAATGTCCTCATATATCTTATGTTTTGGCTGAACTGGTGAACTAGACATCTACCAATTCTTGAACACCAGCTTTGTACCTTGTCAAGCCCGTCTGTGGCCAGCATAGCATTGGTGGCCTTTTGGTTTGCTTCGTTGGCCATCTGTCTGTTGGAATCCACTTTCTTCATTAAAGCTTCTACCTCCTCGGCCAACTTGGTCAAACGATCCATTATGGAGTTCTCCTTCGCCTCCACACCAGTAAGATTTTCCAAGGACTGAAAAAGATACAAAAGTAAAACAGGGCCAGGACACACATACATATATATTTACAGAGTATGACATTTCAGTAACAGCAGACATTAACAGTTGGTAGGAACACTGGTGCTTGGCTCAAATAACTCTGGAACACTGGTGCTTGACTCAAGTAACTCTGGAACATTGGTGCTTGGCTCAAATAACTCTGGAACACTGGTGCTTGGTTCAAGTAACTCTGGAACATTGGTGCTTGGCTCAAATAACTCTGGAACATTGGTGCTTGGCTCAAGTAGCTCTGGAACATTGGTGCTTGGCTCAAGTAACTCTGGAACATTGGTGCTTGGCTCAAGTAACTCTGGAACATTGGTGCTTGGCTCAAGTAACTCTGGAACATTGGTGCTTGGCTCAAGTAACTCTGGAACATTGGTGCTTGGCTCAAGTAACTCTGGAACATTGGTGCTTGGCTCAAGTAACTCTGGAACATTGGTGCTTGGCTCAAGTAACCCTGGAACATTGGTACTTGGCTCAAATAACTCTGGAACATTGGTGCTTGGCTCAAGTAACTCTGGAACATTGGTGCTTGGGTCAAGTAACCCTGGAACATTGGTGCTTGGCTCAAGTAACTCTGGAACATTGGTGCTTGGCTCAAGTAGCTCTGGAACATTGGTGCTTGGCTCAAGTAGCTCTGGAACATTGGTGCTTGGCTCAAGTAACTCTGGAACATTGGTGCTTGGCTCAAGTAACTCTGGAACACTGGTGCTTGGCTCAAATAACTCTGGAACATTGGTGCTTGGCTCAAGTAACCCTGGAACATTGGTGCTTGGCTCAAGTAACTCTGGAACACTGGTGCTTGGCTTAAGTAACTCTGGAACCGAACTTCCACGGTAGTCCAGTTGGAGACGAGAGGACTGATTTACAGTGCTCTCAGGTTTGGCAAGTCCTCATTTTGAGATCCCGAATTCGGAGTGACTTTGAGTAGGAAAGAGCCTCTAATCCCTGATTACAGGGACTTGTGTCCTGATAGGGGTTATACCCGTCTGCACAAGAGCCCAGAAAAGGATCAGGAAACCGCCAGCAGGTGTCTGTGAGTATTATAATGACAGGTGGACCGGTTGTGCACGGGAGTCTGAAGCGGCACGTAACCCTGGTAAGGGACACGTTTTTCAGGCGGTGAGCCAAAAGTTTGATTTGTACCAAGAGTTTGGACTGTTTTGTTTATTTGATGCTGTTTCTGTTCTCCTTTTTAAAATAAAAGACTGCTTACTTTGACCAATGTGGTTGGCTGGTGAACCTGGGCTCTCCAGTATTACACCAGACACACACTTTAATTGAAGACAGTGGCGTCACTAGGGTTGGTGTCACCCGGTGAGGTAAAACATGGTGTCACCCCCCCTCTGTCTAGGCTGCCCAGCACCAAGCAGGCAGCGCACGGGCATGGGGCGCACCCCAAACCAGCCCCTGTAAATGATAGTATAGGGCAGTATAGTGGCAGGTTAGGGTAGTATAGAGTGGTATAGTGGCAGGTTGGTGTAGTGGGGTGGTATATGACAGGTTAAGGTGGTATAGGGCATGTTGGGGTGATATAGGGTAGTTTGGGGTGGTATAGGGCAAGTTAGGGTTGCATATGGCAGGTTGGGGTGGTATAGGGCAAGTTAGGGTGGTACAGAGCAGGTTGGGGTGGTATAGTGCAAGTTAGGGTGGCATAGGGCAAGTTGAGGTGGCATGGGAAAGGTTGGGGTGGTACAGGGCAAGTTAGGGTGGCATTGGGCAGGTTGGGGTGGTATAGGGCAAGTTATGGTGGCATAGGGCAGATTGGGGTGGTACAGGGCAAGTTAGGGTGGCACAGGGCAAGTTGGGGTGGCATGGGAAAGTTTGGGGTGGTACAGGGCAGGCTGGGGTGGTACAGGGCAGGCTGTGGTAGCACAGGGCAGGCTGGGTGGTACAGGGCAGGCTGGGGTGGTACAGGGCAGGCTGGGGTGGTACAGGGCTGTTTGGGGTGGTATAGGGCTGTTTGGGGTGGTACAGGGCAGGCTGGGGTGGTACAGGGCAGGCTGGGTGATACAGGGCAGGCTGGGGTGGTACAGGGCAGGCTGGGATTGCACAGGGCAAGCTGGGCATGTCAGCTAAAAAAAAACAAATAAATAAAAAATAAAAAAACAGGATGGTGTCACCCCTCTAGCGGGTGTCACCCGGTGCGGACCGCACCCCCCTAGCAACGCCTCTGATTGAAGACCTAAACAATTCCAGCAGAAAGTGATATTGTATAAATGCAACCCACAGTAGTGCGTAGTAAACATGGCTAAGCTGGAAAACAAATCAATTCAGACATTTTAGTGAGGTAGCGTAACCAGGGGACGAATGAGACAAACCGCCGGGCCTATATCTGGAGTAAATGTCCATCGTACGTGAAAGATATGCCCATTATCACAGCTTATGACTTCTCCCCCGGCTCACATTAGCCAACTGGATCCCTTCCCAAGCTGTACAATCTCGGCTCTGATCTGGCAGACTCTAGGAGAGAGGAAGTAAGTCACCGTAATAGTAGAGGGAGGACACAGCCAGAGTTCTAAGGGACAAATAACAGGAAAGGGAGGGAGCCACCATTGTAATACAGAGGCAGCAACTCCTCCGCAATGGTTAACCCATTACTGGCGCACACAACAAATGATGGCTGGTCACAGATGGCATATTATTCCCATAAAACCACAGATGGGCATTCTTCTGAGATATCCTCTTGTCCTTGGAAGGGCAGCACAGTGGTGTAGTGGTTAGCACTTTCACCTAGCAGCAAAAGGGTCGCTGGTTCGAATCCTGACCACAACACCGTCTGCTTGGAGTTTGCATGTTCTCTCTGTGTCTGCGTGTGTTTCCTCCGGGTACTCCGGTTTCCGCCCACACTCCAAAGACATGCTGGTAGGTTAATTGGATCCTGGCCAAATTGGCCCAGTATATATGTGTGTCTCAAGCATGTGGAGATCCTACGGGGTAAATGACCGCACCAGCTAGGAAGACACTGGCTGCAAAAAGCGCCTAGAGGCGATTCAGTTCGCATGTGTAGCGCTATACAAGTCATTCATTCATTCGAGGGTCACATTGACGTCATCACGCGCCACAATATTTGTGGGACGTTGGCCTGCAGTCCACACATAGGCCCAGATTCTCGTAGATGTGCGTAAAACTCCGCGGGCCTAACGTATATCATTTACGTTACGCCGCCGCAAGTTTTACAGGCAAGTGCTTTATTCACAAAGAACTTGCCTGTAAAGTTGCGGCGGCGTATCGTAAATCACCCGGCGCAAGCCCGCCTAATTCAAATTGGCCGGGTAGGGGGCGTGGAGCATTTAAATTAAGCGCGTTCCCGCGCCGAACGTACTGCGCATGCGCCGTCCGAAAAATATCTCAGGGTGCATTGCTCCAAATGACGTCGCAAGGACGTCATTGCTTTCGACGTGAACGTAAATGGCGTCCAGCCCCATTCACGGATGACTTACGCAAACAAAGTAAATTTACAAATTTCGCCGCGGGAACGACGGCCATACTTAACATTGGTTGCCCCTCATATAGCAGGGGCAACTTTATGCCGGAAAATCCTAACGTAAACGTCGTAACTTCACTGTGTCGGCCGCGCGTACGTTCGGGAATTTGCGTATCTAGCTAATTTGCATACTCGACGGGGAAAACGACGGAGGCGCCACCTAGCGGGTAAAAAAAAATTGCAGTTAAGATCCGACGGCGTAAGAGCCTTACGCCTGTCGGATCTAATGGATATCTATGCGTAACTGATTCTAAGAATCAGTCGCATAGATACGACGGCCCAGATTAGGACTTACGACGGCGTACATGGCACTGCGCCGTCGTTAGCCCTTTGAGAATCTGGGCCTGTGACTTTTTCCTCAGCTTTCTGAATGAGATTTCAGAGGAAAAGATCGCACAGCACAGAATAACTGGCAAGAGGCTGCAGTCCTGAATGTCCAGCTCAGCTTTGCAACGGCAGAATTCGATAATACTCGGATTAAACCCAAATTGGGTGGTGGACAGGGGCGGACTGACAACTCATGGGGCCCCCGGGCAATAGAAGATTATGGGGCCCCTCTGGCTTACAGATGGCCACCACGCCAGGAGGCAGTGCAGAGGCAGGGCAGCTAAAATCTTGGGATATTCACATTAAAAGCATGTCAGTTTCGGACATATCAGGGACAGATCTAAAAAAAACACAGATTTTTACATACTGTCCCTGGTTTTACTGAGCCTGGCAACCCTGATGGGGCCCCCTAGTGGCATGGGGCCCTCGGGCAGTGCCCGAATGACTCAATGGTCAGTCCGCCCCTGGTGGTGGACCTTCTAACTTTTGCACATTTGTAATATTTCCTGAATGAAATAAGAAACGGTAACAATCTATGGGGGTTGGTAATCCGCCTAACACTGGTCAGGGATCCTTACATTGTCCACCATGTTCTTCAACCTTCTGATGCTCTCTTTGGTGGCATTCAGCGCCTTCTCTGCGACCTTCGCTTTGTTCCCGGCCTCGTCCAGCAGAGATTTGGTTTCGCCAATGTTTACGCTCACCCCGTCAGCTCTCTCTCTGCATGAAAAGGGGAACGAGGACATTTTTATTCAAATTGCTTTCATTTTAAAGCCTAATTGGTATTCTCCATGAGCGGGGGAACTACAGATCTCGACATGACATTCGGAAATTACCAAACAATTCATGAATATGGTTCAAATATGGATATCATTTATAGGCGAGGCGCTGAGGAGGTCAATAAAGATCGATATATATAGTATCTATCTATCTAGTTATATATATCTGTATATCTATCTATATATATATATATATATCCAGGGCCGCCATCAGGGGGGTACAGGCAGTACACCTGTAAGGGGCCCGGAGATCCCCAGGGGCCCGGATGGCAACCCCCTTTAAAAAAAAAAGTTCTTTTTTTAGGGGTCCGGAGGCCCCCAGGGCCCCAGATGACAACCCCCCTTTTTTTTTTTTATAAAAAATATATATTTTTAATATATTTTTATTTTATTTTTTTATTAAAGGGCCAATTTTTTTTAGAGGTCCAGAGGTCCCCAGGGGCCCGGAGGCCCCCAGGGCCCCGGATGGCAACCCCCCCTTTTTTTATAAAAAAAAAAATATATATATATATATATATATATATATATTTTTTTTTAGAGGGCCGGAGGTCCCCAGGGGATATAATATTATTATTATTATTATTATTATTATTATTATTATTAAAGGACCCGGAGATGGCAACCCCACTTTTTTTTATAAAAAAATAAAATAAAATGTATATTATTTTATTTCTTTTTTTTTCTTTTTATTTCTTTTATATATATATATATATATATATATATATATATATATATATATATATATATATATATATATAATTTTTGTATTATTATTATTAAAGGGCTCAGAGTTCCCCATGTGGCAAACCCCCCTTTTTTTTTATATATATATTTTTTTATTAAAGGACCCAGAGGTCCCCAGGGCCCTGGATGGCAACCCCCCTTTTTTATAAAAAAATATATATATATATTTTATTTCTTTTTATTAAAGGGCAAAGAGGTCCCCTTTTTTTATATATATTTTTCTTTATTTCTTATTTTTTTTTGTAAAGGGGCCACCCCGCTTCTCAATTTCAATTTGCGGCAGCCCCCCCCCCGCTTCTCAAATTCAGGCGGCAGCACCCCCCCACCCCAGTTTTCTGCTCCAGGGGGCCCATGTCTGAAGCTGTGTAAGGGGCCCCATAATTCCTGATGGCGGCCCTGTATATATCTGTATATCTAACTATCTAGAAATATCTATCTCTATATCTATCTATCTAGATATAAAAATGCGTATATCTATTTATCTAGATTTATATATCTGTATATCTATCTATCTATCTATCTATCTATCTATCTATCTATCTATCTATCTATCTATCTATATATATTAGGGTTGTCCCGATACAGAGCATTTGCGGGGGGCTGGGGGGCTGGGGGGAAGACACTACCAGAAGTTTTGTCACTTTATAGGATGCATTAAGGTGAAAAAACACGAGAGTTTACAACCCGTTTAAGGTTTTGTTGTTTTTACACAAGATTCTTACAACTTTCACCCAAGATTCACACACTTTTCTAATTGTATTCAGTTGGAAAAAAATGTGGTGTTGCTGTGTAAAAGTCGGGTGAATCTTGTACGTTAGGATGGATCCAGACGCGACTTTTCTGTTCTGGCGTTGTGATGACCAAAATGAGACTTTGCAAACAAGCTGCGTGAGCGGCTCCCATTATCATCATCGCATATTTTCCTAACTACAAGAACCCCGTGACATCTGTAAAATAATGAGCGGGTTTCGCTTATTACAGCCCAGAGGTTTTGTGTGGACACATCTGGAATTTCCACACAAAGCTTTCCATCCGTCTATCCATGTATTTTATGATTAACCCATCTGCAAAAATAATGAACACTTCCTCTGCTAAAAGGCTTTAGACAAACTTTCCAAACATTGATTAGTGACCAAAGATTTAACCTTTCTAAAGCTGGGCCAATTGCGGCAATAATGTTGTAGCCATTTTCTTGGCCAGCCAAATATTTGGAGGATCAGTTCAAAGGGAGAAAGTGGCTCTTCTGAATGGAATAGCCTCCAGGTAGGTATAAAAGTAACCAGGCAAAAGAAAGTGCCTCAAGGTAAGTACAGAATTCCATGATGATCTTACCTGGCCTCCACAGCTTTTTGCAGGAGCAGTTTGGCAGTATTTACGCCCTCCGATGTAACATTAAGGATCATGTCCACCCCGCTGAGGTTACCAATGCTCTCGGTGATCTGTTTGATGAGAGCAGCGATATCTCCAGGACTGGCCGGGAGTGAGATGTTCAGCACCTGCCTTGCTACCAGTTCAATGCTCTCTGGGTCAGCTCCTTCCTCTGTGGACAGGACATACAAACAGATTCAAAATCACAATTTTCCAATATGATTGTTGGTTATGGAGAGCCATTGGTTAGTCATGAGTTCAATATAAGAAGGGGAGGGGAAAGGAAGGGAAGGGAAATGAAAGGAAAGGAAAGAGAAGGAAAGAAAAGAGAAGGAAAGACAAGAGAAGGAAAGAAAAGAGAAGGAAAGGAAATTAAAGAGAAAAGAAGTAAAAAGAAGGAAATAGAAGAGAAGGAAAGCAAAGGAAAGAGAATGAATGGAAAGAGAAGTGGAGAGAAGGAAAAGAAAGAGAATGAGAGAGAAGGAAAGGAAAGAAAACAGAAGGAAAGGAAAGGGAAGGAAATGAATGAGAAGGAATGGAAAGAGAAGGAGAGAGAAGGAAAAGAAAGAGAAGGAGAGAGAAGGAAAGGAAAAAGAATGGAAGGAAAAAGAAGGAAAGGAAAGAGAAGAGAGGAGAAGGAGAGGAAAGAGAAGGAAAGAGAAGAGAAGGAAAAGAAAGAGAAGGAAAGGAAATAGAAGGAAAGGGAAGAGAAGGAAACAGAAGATAAGGAAAGGAAAGAGAAGGAAAGGAAAGAGAAGGAAATGTAAGAGAATGAAAGGAAAGAGAAGGAAAGAAATAAAGAGAAGAGAAGGAAATGAAAGAGAATGCAAGGCAAGGCAAACACAAGACTGGCATTACCAGTTAGGAAAGAAAAGGGAAGGAAATGAAAGAGAAGAGAAGGAAAGGAAAGAGAAGAGAAGGAAAGGAAAGAGAAGAGAATGAAAGAGAATTAAATGAAAGAGAAGGAAAGGGAAGAGAATGGAAGAGAAGGAAAATAAAGAGAAGGAAAGGGAAGAGAAGAGGGAAAGAGAAGGATAGGAAAGGAAAGAAAGGAAAGGTGAGATTAGAAAAGGAAAGAGATACAAGTAGAAGAGAATGAAAGTAAAGAAAATGAAAGAAAAGAGAAGGAAATTAAAGAGAAGGAAAGGAAAGGAAAGATAAGGAAAGGTAAGAGAAGGAAAGAAGGAAAGGAAAGAGAAGGAAAGGAAAGAGAATGAAAGAAGGAAAGGAAACGAAACAGAAGGAAATGAAAGAGAAGAGAAGGAAATGAAAGAGAATGAAATGAAAGAGAAGGAAATGGAAGAGAAGAGGGAAAGAGAAGGATAGGAAAGGAAAGAGAGGAAAGGTGAGATTAGAAAAGGAAAGAGATACAAGTAGAAGAGAATGAAAGTAAAGAAAAGAAAATAAAAGCGAAGGAAAGGAAAGATAAGGAAAGGTAAGAGAAGGAAAGAAGGAAAGGAAAGAGAAGGAAAGGAAAGAGAATGAAAGAAGGAAAGGAAATGAAACCGAAGGAAATGAAAGAGAAGAGAAGGAAAGGCAAGAGAAGAGAAGGCAAGGCAAACACAAGACTGGCATTACCAGTTAGGAAATCTTTAATCTTCTTGATGAAAGCTCTGAGTTTTTCTGTAGAGTCTTCAATTCTCCGCTTGGTGTCTTTGGCTTTGTTCAAGGTGAATTCACTTTGCACTTTGGCTTCTTGGGCAATGTTTTGGACTTCCTGGATCTACAAATGTTTTTTACAAATTCAAAGAGCATTACATGAGAATGCAATCATTTATTTTTATAAATTTCTAGCTTTAAACTCAGAATTTGCGTGAGTAAAAGGATATAAAATAGGATGTAATTACAAGGGGTGAAGAAGACAACTGGTTGGGGGTCTTAAGACTCCTTCCCCATATGAGGCGTCCTTACGATATAAGCATCATATATCTTATCTATCTTTGTACCTCTTTTTCCTCAAGAAGGAAAGACTTGAAAAGGTCGATCAGGATTAAATAAATTTGAAATTTTACTCAATTTCGAATAAAAATGTATATTGTTTGGGCTCCGTCCTTCCAGGGCATGGTATGCCTACCTTCTCAGAGATGTCATTCAGCTGGGTGGCCATGTTTTCCAGGTCCACTTTGACATTCTGGGAAGATGCGAGGGCCTTTGCCGAGATTGGCAGAGCTCCATTACAGTTCTCTCCACCACATTTCCTCTTGCCCTGGCCATCCTTGCAGTTGGCTCCACCACATGGAGCCTGGTCGCAAGGCTTGTCCCCCGGAGCTCCACAAATCTTATAAAAAGAGAATAAATCCAAAATGAGTAACAATGACTTTTCTAGAGCACCGATTATGTGAGTCCTGATATATCACCAAATATAGTATATATAGTAACGAAATAATACAAATAAAAAACTACTAACACAGTCCACTGCCCTACAGACACTGTCCACTGCCCTACTGACACCATCCGCTGCCCTACTGACACCATCCGCTGCCCTACTGACACCATCCACTGCTCTACTGACACTATCCACTGCCCTACTGACACCGTCCACTGCCCTACTGACACTATCCACTGCTCTACTGACACTATCCACTGCTCTACTGACACCGTCCACTGCTCTACTGACACCGTCCACTGCCCTACTGACACCGTCCTCTGCCCTACTGACACCGTCCTCTGCCCTACTGACACAATCCACTGCCCTACTGACACCGTCCACTGCTCTACTGATACTGTCCACTGCCCTACTGACACCGTCCTCTGCCCTACTGACACCTTCCACTGCCCTACTGACACCGTTCACTGCTCTACTGACACCGTCCACTGCCCTACTGACACCATCCACTGCTCTACTGACACCATTCACTGCTCTACTGACACTGTCCACTGCCCTACTGACTGAAATAAGGGCGCCAAACCTTTGATCTTTGATCTCTTTCATGTTGTTCAGGGAGATCAAAGATTGCCCTTGGTATATATTCAATTCTGTAGCTCAAACTAGGCTTTAGTGTAATTACCTAATTGATATTAGGTTAGTACCTTCTCATTTATTTTAAAGACATTGAGATCCTTGGCCTTCTTCTGCAGTTCTTTCAGCGAGGTCCGATGGGCTGTCATGTTCCTTCGGTAAATGTCCAGTTTTTCTTTCAGAAGCCTCTCCGTCTCATCTCGTGTTTCCTTTGAGTGGCTCACGGGACTATCAGGTCCATATACAGAGTCATTGGCAAGTCTCTCGGCAGCTGTGGAATCTAAATAGGCCTTCAAGATGCTCCCATATGTCTCTGAAAAATAAAATTACACCAGTCAAGTTAGGACAATGGATGTGTTATAAGGAATTTGGTATAACTGGACTGTAAAGTTACGACGTTTACGTTAGGCTTTTCCCGGCGTATAGTTGCCCCTGCTATATGAGGCGCAGCCAATGTTAAGTATGGCCGTCGTTCCCGCGTCAAAATTTAAAAAAGTTACGTTGTTTGCTCAACTCGTCCGTGAATGGGGCTGGACGTCATTTACGTCCACGTCAAAACCAATACATCCTTGCGGCGTATTAGGAGAAATTCACACTGGGAGATTTCCACGGACTGCGCATGCGCCGTTCATGAAAAACGTCAATCACATCGGGTCACAGTAGATTAACATAAAACACGCCCCCCTCTTCCACATTTGAATTAGGCGGGCTTACGCCGGCCAATTTACGCTGTGCCGCCGCAACTTACGGAGCAAGTGCTTCGAGAATACAGCACTTGCCCGTGTAAGTTGTGGCGGCGTAACGTAAATCAGATACGTTACGCCGCCGCAAAGATACGCCAGTCTACGAGAATCTGGCCCTTTATGAATACAAAACTGGAATTATATTATTTTTTGCCTGGAGCTCCACTTCAAATCTAAAGCGCCATTTTGTAGTTATGGGCGGAGTTATCCTCTGACATCCTCTGTTTGGACTCTTGGTAAACATCCCTAATGATGAAGTGTATTTATATAGAGTCACCCAATGTATTATCTATATTTAGTAAAAGGCTGACAAAGTGCTTCCATTTATGACCATGTCAGGAACACGGAGTAACGCTTATCTGACACAGGCAGGATTTTTTTTCTGGGGTGAAATCTAATAAACTGGAAATGTTGCTGATACAATCTTGAAATAATATCTGGCATGGAAAAAAAGAAAGGGAGAAAAACACGATCCTGACATTAACTGCTGATCTGCAGTACAAGTAATCCCCTAACAAATAAAAACTCCAACCAGCAGCTAAATCATAAGAGAGATTACAAAATATTCTGGTTCCATAGGGAAACTCTGGGCCAGATTCACAGAATAAGTATGCCGGAGTATCTGCTGATACTCTGGCGTACTTTCAAATTTGCCGCGTCGTATCTTAATTTGTAATTCACAAACAAGATACGACGGCGTTTGGCTAAGATCCGACAGACGTACGGCTTCGTACGCCTTCGGATCTTAGGATACAATACTTCAGCCGCCGCTGGATGGAGTTTGCGTCGTTTTCCAATGTCGGGTATGCAAATTAGCTGTTTAAGGCGATCCACAAAGGTAGGCGCGTTCGTCGCATTCTCTTACGTCGGTTTTTCCCGTCTTAAAGTTAAGTGTGCTATTTCGATGGTGTAAAATTACACCATCTATGTTAAAGTATGGCCGTCATTCCCGCGTCGAATTTTAAATGTTTTAATTTTTTTTGCGTAAGACGTCGGGAAATACGAAAGTACGTTACGCACGTCGCCGTTCAAAAAACACGTCGGGGCGCCGTAATTTTGCGCAAAGCACGGCGGGAGATTTCCAAACGGAGCATGCGCAGAACGTTCGGTGCGGGAACGCGCCTAATTTAAATGGTACACGCCCCATTTGAAATAGGCGGGCTTGCGCCGGACGGCTTTACGCTACGCCGCCGAAAGTTTACACGCAAGTGCTTTGTGAATCAAGCACTTACGCTGGAAACTTGCGGCGGCGTAACGTAAACTATCTCTTTATAATTGTATAGTTATAGTATAGAGTTTTATACTTTTATATTTTAGAATTTTTATATTACTGCATCCATTGACACCAATGCTGGAAGTTATTATTGTGTCCACTGCCAGAAACTGCAGACCTAAATGAGGGTCAAAGAGCGAGGACGGGATACATTGTTGGCTGGGGATATGCTGCAGAAGACAATACGAAACTGGGAACATTATATGAGGATAGTAGTGATCAATGTTATTACCCTAATAAATGTTTCCACTACAGACTGAGGGTCGTACCAAAGGACCACATTTGGCACTTGGGCCACAGGTTGGGCACTAGGGGTCTAGAGGCACAAGGCTGCAGGCCAAACAGAAAACAGGAGCAGCAACCCCTCTAAGTTTGTCATTTCCTTTGCACGACACGGTCGTCTGGAGTCACATGGGTTTGATGCATGGTTAGGGCCCGTTTAAACTTTTGCAGTTTGTGATCTGCCTCTCTTGGGACCATACAGGTTCAGTAACTAAGTAATTTTTTATAGCTTCCCGCACTGAGCACAGTGAACAGCTAGCTGTACTGTAAACCATCATGTTGATCAGCGCCAGAGCCCAGAGGCATTACTAGAACCTTCAGGGCCTGGTGCAAGAAACCATGAAGAGCCCCCCCAACCTCCTGCCTGGGCCCTTCCCTTTGAGCCCAGAGCCCTTCCCACTGATCCCAGGACCCTTATGGTCCCGCAGTGGATGCCTTTCACATCTTGTGCAATGGACCCCCTTCATGCAGTCTTGGGCCTCGCCATGGTGGTGGAACGGGCCCAGTCACAAGTGTGACCTTTGCAACCCTGGTAGTGGACAAAGGGGTCAGTAGGGTAGTGGACAGGGTCAGTAGAGCAGTGGACGATGTCAGTAGGGCAGTGGACGAGGTCAGTAGAGCAGTGGACGGGGTCAGAAAAGCAGTGGACGAGGTCAGTAGAGCAGTGGACGGTGTCAGTAGGGCAGTGGACGGGAACAGTAGGGCAGATAATGGTGTCAGTAGAACAGAGGATGGTGTCAGTAGAACAGTGGATGTGGTCAGTAGAGCAGTGGACGTGGTCAGTAGGGCAGTGGACGTGGTCAGTAGGGCAGTGGACGTGGTCAGTAGGGCAGTGGACGTGGTCAGTAGGGCAGTGGACGGGGTCAGTAAGACAGTGGACAGGATCAGTAGAGCAGAGGACGTGGTCAGTAGGGCAGTGGACGGTGTCAGTAGGGCAGTGGACGTGGTCAGTAGGGTAGTGGACGGGGTCAGTAAGACAGTGGACAGGATCAGTAGAACAGTGGATGGGGTCAGTAGGGCAGTGGACGTGGTCAGTAGGGCAGTGGACGTGGTCAGTAGGGCAGTGGACGGGGTCAGTAAGACAGTGGACAGGATCAGTAGAGCAGAGGACGTGGTCAGTAGGGCAGTGGACGGTGTCAGTAGGGCAGTGGACGTGGTCAGTAGGGTAGTGGACGGGGTCAGTAAGACAGTGGACAGGATCAGTAGAACAGTGGATGGGGTCAGTAGGGCAGTGGACGTGGTCAGTAGGGCAGTGGACGTGGTCAGTAGGGCAGTGGACATGGTCAGTAGGGCAGTGGACGGGGTCAGTAAGACAGTGGACAGGATCAGTAGAGCAGAGGACGGGGTCAGTAGAGCAGTGGATGGTGTCAGTAGAGCAGAGGACGGTGTCAGTAGAGCAGTGGACGGTGTCAGTAGAGCAGTGGACGGTGTCAGTAGAGCAGTGGACAGGGTCAGTAGGGCAGTAGACACGGTCAGTAGGGCAGTGGAAGCGGTCAGAAGGACAGTGGACGGGGTTAGTAGGAAAGTGGACAGGCTCAGTAGGGCAAAGTTTTCATTGGCCTGGACCTATGATGGCTGATCTCAGCACACCGGGAGAGAAAAGTCAGAGGTGAAGGCTTATGTCTGTATTGTCCCTGGATTTATTAAAATGGATAATATGTTGCAAAAATAGTTGTACTTTTAAACCAGACGGTGTGTTACCATTGAACCCTGAGGCTGCGATGGCTTCTGTCTGCGTCTTGAGTTTGACCACGGTCACATTGAGCAGGCTGAGCTCGATGTTCAGCTTGTCCAGTTTCTCCTTTTGCCTTCCGTCTTTGGTCATGGTGTCATTCATCCTCTTCTCCTGGGAATGCAGTTTGAAGGAGAGCTGGGCCACCTCCGTCCTGCAGAGGGGGGGGGGGGGGGGGGGGGTGAGAAAACATTCGATCATTCATCATGGAGCCTTATAAATTCTCCGCTATTAATAGCGCACCATTATAAACAGAGCTCTGGGCACCTATATATAGCTCAGCGCTCAGACCCCCGACCCCTCGCCATGTCTCTCTGTACAGACAAGTCTGCATGACATTGGAAGTTATATAAGTACAATTACTAAGATATGTCACTATGTATCAAATCTGACCTCTAGTCTCCCCTTCAGACTTGCACAGTTGTACAGGCTCCCTCTTTGTTAAAAAATCATGGGGCCCCCTATACCCTACCTGACAAGGCCCCCCCCCCCCCCCACCACCACCAACATATCAACACAATGGGGTAGATTCAGAGAACAATTACGCCGGCGTATCCATAGATACGCCGCGTAATTGCTAAGCTGCGCCGGCGTATCTACTTTCTGTAATCAGAAAGCTAGATACGCCGACATTAGCCTAAGGTACGACTAGCATAAGTCTCTTACGCCGTCGTATCTTAGGGTGCATTCTCACGCTGGCCGCTAGGTGGCGCTCCTGTAGTTTTCAGCGTAGAGTATGCAAATTGTGTACTTACGCCGATTCACAAACGTACGTGCGCCCGGCGTTCGTTTTTTACGTCGTTTGCGTTAAGGCTTTTTCAGCGTAACGTTGTTCCTGCTATTAGGAGGCGCAGCCAATGTTAAGTATGGACGTCGTTCCCGCTTCGAAAATTGGAATTTTTTACGTCGTTTGCGTAAGTCATTCGCGAATAGGGCTGGACGTAATTTACGTTCACGTCGAAACCAATACGTCGTTGTGCCGTACTTGGAAGCAATGCACACTGGGATATGTACACGGACGGCGCATGACGTCCTGACGTCAATCACGTCAGGTCATCCTAAATTTACATAAAACACGCCCCCCCTTCCACATTTGAATTACGCGCGCTTACGCCGGCCCCTTTTACGCTACGCCGCCGCGACTTATGGAGCAAGTGCTTTGTGAATACAGCACTTGCTCCTGTAAGTTACGGCGGCGTAGCGTAAATACGATACGCTGCGCCGCCGTAACTATGCGCGCCCGTACGTGAATCTACCCCACTATTTTCACAGAAAATACACTAAAATCCTTATTAGAGGACACAAACCCAACTTAACTTACACAATTCCTGCTAAATGTAAAAGATAAAACTGTATTGAGTTAATAAAAATTTCTGTGTGTAAATGAGATCTTGGGGCTCCATCACACGGGGGGTGCTGTGACCTACATTCTGAATCAATTTTTTTTTTTTTTATGTGGCTGAAGCTGTGTGCAGGCAGCCTATGTTACGCTATGGCGATGTAGCAGCAGCTGTATGAAGCCTCAGGTCAGAGGCGTTGCTAGGGGGGTGCGGGGGGTGCGGTCCGCACTGGGTGACACCCGCTAGAGGGGTGACACCATCCCGTTTATTTTTTTTTTTTATTTTTTTTTTTTTAGCTGACATGCCCAGCCTGCCCTGTACCACCCCAGCCTGCTCTGTGCCACCCCAGCCTGCCCTGTACCACCCCAGCCTGCCCTGTACCACCCCAAACAGCCCTAAACCACCCCAGCCTGCCCTGTACCCCCCCAAACAGCCCTGTACCACCCCAGACTCCCCTGTACCACCCCAGCCTGCCCTGTACCACCCAGCCTGCCCTGTGCCACCACAGCCTGCCCTGTACCACCCCAGCCTGCCCTGTACCACCCCAAACTTTCCCACGCCACCCCAACTTGCCCTGTGCCACCCTAACTTGCCCTGTACCACCCCAATCTGCCCAATGCCACCCTAACTTGCCCTGTACCACAACAACCTTTCCCATGCCATCCCAACTTGCCCTATGTCACCCTAACTTGCACTATACCACCCTAACCTGCCCTGTACCACCCTAACTTGCCCTATACCACCCCAACCTGCCCTATGCAACCCTAACTTGCCCTATACCACCCCAACCTACCCTATATCACCCCAACATGCCCTATACCACCTTAACCTGTCCTATACCACCCCACTACACCAACCTGCCACTATACCACTCTATACTACCCTAACCTGCCACTATACTGCCCTATACTATAATTTCAGGGGCTGGTTTGGGGTGCGCCCCATGCCCGTGCGCTGCCTGCTTGGTGCTGGGCAGCCTAGACAGAGGGGGGGTGACACCATGTTTTACCGCACCGGGTGACACCAACCCTAGTGACGCCACTGCCTCAGGTCCTCATTGGACAGGTGTGTGGATACAGGTGTACAGATGACATTTCCGTTACCACAACCCCCACCGCTTATCATCTTGCGGCAGGAGAGAGGATTCTCTGCTGCGGGGGGCCCTGCCTAAATCTGTGTAAGGGACCCCAATATTTGTGATGCTGCCCTGCCTACCGGTAGAAGAGAACCTACCTTATCTTGTTGACCAGCTTGTTCATTTGCTCCAGCATGCGTGTGCCTTCGATGGTCCCCTGCCCGATAATCTGCTTGATGATCCTGAGTTTGTCGTCCAGATCTTTGATGAGGCTGTTACTGAGCTCAGGAGCTTCCACTCCGTCCTGCAGGTCGGACACCTTCTTCTGTATAACCCGAAGCTGGTTCTGGAGCTCGGAGATGGTGGCATCCCATTGGTAGAAGCACTGGTGGCAGGCGGAACACCTGGGATAATTGTCCCGGAAGCCTCTGGCGCATTGGTTACACCGCTGCCCGGTAAACCCCTCCCGGCAGTGGCACATTCCTGTATGGTGATCGCACTGTCGGATCTCTGAACCGTAGCCATCACAGTTACAAGCTGGAGAAAAAGGAAGGAGTGATCAGAAAGCAGGAAAAATAATGGTGCAGCATTGGGCAAGATAGTGGGGCAATGATCAGGGTGGGGCCGAGGGGTAGGAAGAAGGGACGGCGCCTTGAGTGCTTCAGCAGAAGAGGGGTGCAAAAAGGAAGGACCTAAAAAATATCCTGTAGAAGTAAATCAATGCTCATTAGGGGGAGAGGGGTGCATTTGGGCCCTTTCACCTTGGGTTATAAAGGGCCTTGCTCTGGCACTGCTGGTTCGCGATGCCTTACAGCGCTGGGATTTTATGCTCGATCACTATCATGGACACAATTTGTAAGAGGTTTCCAGGTTCTCTGTGAGTTGCTTCTGCTAATCTTAAGACATCCTGGTGGGAAAAGTTGGGTCTTGTCTCAGCAGATAGCGTTATGCCGCGTACACACAGTTGGAATTTTCGACAGAAAAAGTCCGATGGGAGCTTTTTGTCGGATATTCCAGCCGTGTGTTTGCCCCACCGGACTTTTCCTGACGGAATTTCCGACAGACTTAGATAGAGAGCAGGTTCTCTAGGCCAGATTCACAGACATTTACGCTACGCTGCGGCGGCGTAACGTATCCCATTTACGTTACACCGCCGCAAGTTTACAGCGTAAGTGTCTGATTCACAAAGCACTTACCTGTAAACTTGCAGTGGCGTAGCGTAAATCCGCTCGGCGCAAGCCCGCCTAATTCAAATGGGGCGGGCACCATTTAAATTAGGCGCGTTCCCACGCCGAATGTACTGCTCATGCTCCGTCCGTAAAATTACCCGACGTGCATTGCGCTAAATGACGTCGCAAGGACGTCATTGGTTTCGACGTTAACGTAAATGGCGTCCTGCGCCATTCACGGACGACTTACGCAAACAACGTGAAATTAAAAATTTCGACGCGGGAACGACGGCCATACTTAAGATTGCTTAGACCACCTAGAGGGCATGCTTAGTTTTACGTGACGCATCTCTACGGAAACAACGTAAATTTAGATCGACGGGCAAAGCGGACGTTCGTGAATTGCCGTAACTAGTCATTTGCATATTCTATGCCGACCGCAATGGAATTGCCACCTAGCGGACGGCCTAGAATTGCAGCCTAAGATCCGATGGTGTAACACAGTTACACCTGTCGGATCTTAGGGCTATCTATGCGTAACCTGATTCTATGAATCAGTCGCATAGATACGACAATCGTATCTCAGAGATACGACGGCGTATCAGGAGATACGCCGTCGTATCTCTTTTGTGAATCTGGTGAGTTTTTCCCGTTGGAAAGTCTGGCTGTGTGTATGCGGCATTAAAGTGGTTGTAAACAGGGATGGGCTGGCAATCGGGACTACCGCGAGTTTCCCAGTGGGCCGATGGCTAGTGGGCCGACTTCCGTGACAGCGGACCGCCGCCCCCCTCCGCTCCTGTCCTGCCGCCATGGGAGAGACCTGTCAAAGTGGGCCAGTCTGGATGAAGTCCAGGGCCAAATTTTTGTCCCAGTCCAGCCCTGGTTGTAAACCCTTCCATATTCCCAGTGAGGTGACTGGCCTCGGGTGATACAAAGAGATGAAACAAATCCTCCTACATCCATTCAAAGTGCACAATTTACACAGGATCTCTCAGCTCTAAAAAGCAGGGGGCGGAGAGCTTTAGTTACATCAGTAAGGAGAGCTCTGAGAGCTGATTGGACGGAAGGGACACACCTCCTCTTCATAGAGCTGAGGCAGTCAATCACAGGCTGTGCCCCCCACGTCACCATTTTGCCCCTGGTATCAACAAAAACTTGTCATAAGTGATTAATGCTGATAGCAGAGGAAGGAGGCAGCACGACACTCCACACCAGGGAGAAAGCCTCGCATTACTGTGTGGAGTTACAGACAGAAGAACAGGAAGTGAGGATTTCTCAGAAGAAATAAGGACATTTAAAAGCAAAATGGAAGGATGAGGTAAGTGAAGGAGGACGGCACTAAGGTAAAGGAAGATATTTAGGAAAAAAAAAACTGTACCTTTACAACCCCTTAAGGTTCAAAGGGAACTTGTACTTGGACCATGAATGATTAAAGCAACAGCTCCATGTCTGCAGGTTTAGCTTTATTTGTGTGCTGTACAAATATTCCGGCAGTCACATATCAGTAAAACAAATGGCGGGTCACCGTACCTTCACATCTTCTTTTCGGATCACCCCAGAAATTCTCCTGGCACTGTGAGCAGACTCTCCCTCCGAAGCCAGGCTGGCAGTGGCACTGCCCTGTGTACTACGGAGAGGACAACAGAATAAAGTTTATAAAATGGTTTATGATAGTTATTGTACACTGCTAAAAAAAAACGTATTGTTGTGCCATCCTGGAGGAGTTGGACTGCCTGTGCAACCTCTATAGCAGTGATCTCCAAACTATGGCCCGGGGGCCAGATTAGGGTTGCCACCTGTTCAGGATTCACACGGACAGTTCGGGTTTGGAATCATGCGTCCGGGTTTCAGACTGTCTGAGATCCGGACACATTATTCAGATCAGACTAAGTTTACCACCTTCTCTCTCCTGCCTCTAAGTATGCTAAGGTAAATCAGGGTTCTCAGCGCACTCATTACATCAAAGCTCCCCTTTACACCAGAGGCCACACAGTACTCCCCCTTACATCAGAGTCCTTGCCGTACACCAGAGCATACCTTATGTTAGAGTCCCCAGAGTTCTCTCTTACATCAGAGTCTGCAAAGTCACCCCTTACAGTAAAAGGGAACTCTATGGATTCAAAAGTAAAGGGGGGACTCTGTGGACTCTGATGTAAAGGGGGGACTCTGTGGACTCTGATGTAAAGGGGGAACTCTGTGGACTCTGATGTAAAGGGGGAACTCTGTGGACTCTGATCTAACGGGGGAACTCTGTGGACTCTGATCTAACGGGGGAACTCTGTGGACTCTGATCTAACGGGGGAACTCTGTGGACTCTGATCTAACGGGGGAACTCTGTGGACTCTGATCTAACGGGGGAACTCTGTGGACTCTGATCTAACGGGGGAACTCTGTGGACTCTGATCTAACGGGGGAACTCTGTGGACTCTGATCTAACGGGGAAACTCTGTGGACTCTGATCTAACGGGGGAACTCTGTGGACTCTGATCTAACGGGGGAACTCTGTGGACTCTGATCTAAAGGGGGGACTCTGATCTAAAGGGGGGACTCCGTGGACTCTGATCTAAAGGGGGGACTCCGTGGACTCTGATCTAAAGGGGGGACTCCGTGGACTCTGATCTAAAGGGGGGACTCCGTGGACTCTGATCTAAAGGGGGGACTCCGTGGACTCTGATCTAAAGGGGGGACTCCGTGGACTCTGATCTAAAGGGGGGACTCCGTGGACTCTGATCTAAAGGGGGGACTCCGTGGACTCTGATCTAAAGGGGGAACTCTGTGGACTCTGATCTAAAGGGGGAACTCTGTGGACTCTGATCTAAAGGGGGAACTCTGTGGACTCTGATCTAAAGGTGGAACACCGTGGACTCTGATATAAAGAGGTGACTCTTGTGATTAACTTCATATGATTAGAAATGTTATTTAATAGCAACATCTCTGCATAATATGAAAAAAAATTGCTGTGTGACGCTGAAGTGTTCGGGTTTGACTTGAAGAAAAGGTGGCAACCCTAGGTCAGATGTGGCCTTTTGCTTGCCATTATGTGGCCCTTGGGGCACTTTTTCACAGACAGACACCAATGTTAGGGCACCATTCCCCTTACTGACACCATAAATAGGGCACAATTCCTCCCATTAATACCAACGATAGGGCACTGAGGAGCATTTTCTACTCTCACTGGCCGCAGTCCGCCCCCCCCCCCCAAATTCTGAAGGACAATAAATTGGCCCCTTGCTTAAAAAGTTTGGAGACCCCTGCTCTATAGCAAAGAGGGCAAACCTAGGCACCCCAGATGTTTTGGAACTACATTTCCCATGATTCTCGTGCACTCTGCATTAGCAGAAGATCTGCTTTCATTTTTCTGTTTTCTAATCTTTACTTTTACTTTGTAACTCTTTTCTTCCAATAAATAAAAAAAAAAAACTTTCACCATAAACAGACATTTTTGTTTTCCTTATCAGCTGATAAGATGACAACCCTTCCTCTGGTTGCACTGAAATCTAAAGCCCCGCCTTAGGACTATTGAACTGGAGATGACGAGGGTGAGGCGCTCTGCAGTCCAACAGGAGTGAACTGGGCAGCCAGGGCTGACAACACTGCTTGGGATTTGAAGCAGAGTTGTCAGCTCAATCAGGAAGTTAGAAGCTCACTTGATTTCCGGCACATCTGCATTTTTTTTTTTTTTGTACTTCAGCATTACATTAAATATGATTTAATGTAACCAGGGGCAGACTGACAACTCACGGGGCCCCCGGGCAATAGTAGATTATGGGGCCCCCGGGCAATAGGAGATTATGGGGCCCCCAGGCAATAGGAGATTATGGGGCTCCCAGGCAATAGGAGATTATGGGGCTCCCAGGCAATAGGAGATTATGGGGCTCCCAGGCAATAGGAGATTATGGGGCCCCCGGGCAATAGGAGATTATGGGGCCCCCAGGCAATAGGAGATTATGGGGCCCCCAGGCAATAGGAGATTATGGGGCTCCCAGGCAATAGGAGATTATGGGGCCCCCGGGCAATAGGAGATTATGGGGCCCCCAGGCAATAGGAGATTATGGGGCCCCCAGGCAATAGGAGATTATGGGGCTCCCAGGCAATAGGAGATTATGGGGCTCCCAGGCAATAGGAGATTAGGGTAAGGTGACCAGACGTCCCCGGTTTCAGGGGGCAGTCCCCGGATTGAACAGGGGCTGGGGCAATTTCAAAGACAGTCAGTACAGGATATTTTTTTTTAGAATTACACCCCCCACTCCTACTAGCTTAGGGGTTGTATTTTTTTCTGTTATCTGTGCCCCTTTATGATGATCATGTGCTGGTCAAAACGGAGGAAATATTTATTCAGTTTCGGGTGCATGCTCATTCAGCTCCGCTCGCATGTTCTTCTGCCTTGGCTCAAGTCTCGGCCGCCTGCCTGCTTATCTCCTTGACTTCCCTGGCAGAGTTCTCTTCCTCCGCTCCCCACCCAGTAATACCCGGGGCCCAGAGAGTAAGACTTGACAGGCTGTGAGGCAGGTGGCGGCGGGCAGAGAGTTGCTGATTGCCGCCAATACTAGTTAAAAAAAAAATGTCCCCGGATTTTATTTAAAAAATCTGGTCACCTTAGATTAGGGGGCTATACAGTATACACACACACATACAGTATACATACACACATATGGGTAGATTCACACACAATGGCCTAAAATTAGGACGGCCTAGCCTAGTCTTTTTAGGCTACACCGCCGTAAATTATTTAGGCTATTAGTGATTCTCAAACCACTTACCTGTTAATTTTCGGCGGCGTAGCCTAAAACGAGCGGGCGTAAGCGCGCCTAATTCAAATGACTTGTTTGGGGGCGTGTACTATGGAAATGAGGCTTGACCTCACGTTTTTCGACGTTTTTGCATACTGCGCATGCGCCGGGCGACTACATTTCCCAGGGCGCATTGCGGCTAAGTACGCCGTACGGCTGTATTGATTTCGACGCGGACGTAAACTACGTAACTCCCGATTCGCGGACGACTTACGCAAACGACGCTAAAAATTCGAACCTCGCGGCGGGAACGGCGGCCATACTTAACAATAGTTAGTCCACTAGAGCATAGCTCTAAATTTAGGCGGCCTATCCCTTACGGAAACGACATAACTCGACGGTGTAGGCCCGGCGTACGCTCGTAAATCGTCGGGAATCGGTGTATCCCCTCATTTACATAATTTAGGCCGGCCGCAATGTAAGCGCCACCTAGCGGTAAGCCAAAACATTGCAATCTAAGATAGGACGGCGCAAGCCGTCCTATCTTAGATATGTTTAAGTGTATCTCTGTTAGAGAATACACTTAAACATAGGTCGGCTTAGATTCAGAGTTAGGTCGGCTTATCTGTAGATAAGCCGGCCTAACTCTTTGTGAATCTACCTAATACAGTATACATACACACACATACGGTATACATACACACAGAATACACACACAATAGACACACAGGGCCATATTCTTAAACAAGTTACGTACAGTAGGCGTATCAGCAGATACGCCTACGTAAGTCCGTTTCCTATGTTTAAGTGTATTCTCAAACTGAGATACACTTAAACATGCCTAAGATACGACGGCTTGCGCCGTTGTATCTTAGTCTGCAATATTTACGCTGACCGCTAGGTGGCGGTCAGCGTAGAATATGCAAATGACTAGTCACGCCGATTCTCTAACGTACGCTTGCCCGCCGTAGTGTTTTAGGGTCGTTTCCGTAAGCGATACGCGGCGTAAAGATAAAGATGCCCCCTAGGTGGCGTACTCAATGTTAAGTATGGCCGTCGATCCTGCGTCGAAATTTAACGTCGTTTGCGTAAGTCGTCCGTGAATGGCGCTGGACGCCATTTACGTTACAGTCAAAACAAATGACGTCCGTGAGACGTCATTTAGCGCAATGCACGTCGGGTAATTTACCCGACGGAGCATGCGCATTACGATCGGCGCGGGAGCGCGCCTAATTTAAATGATCCACGCCCCCTGCCAGGATCATTTGAATTAGGATGGCTTGCGCGGGTGGACTTTAGGCGACGCCGCCGCAAGTTTACAGGTAAGTGGTTTGTGAATCAGGCACTTGCCACTTAAACTTGCGGCGGAGTAACATACGTTCCGCCGCCTTAGATGTATAAGAATATGGCCCACACAGTATACACACACACAGAAGACACATACACACACTGAAAAGGTACTGGAGAGGCGGGGCAGCTATAATCTTGGGATTTTTAAAAAAACACAGATTTTTACATACTATCCCTGGTTTTACTGAGGCTGGCAACTCTGATGGGGCCCCCTAGTGGCATGGGGCCCTCAGGTAGTGCCCGAAGTGTCAGTCCGCCCCTGAATGTAACATTACTATGAATGGCATCAGGTCCTGTATGGGGCCCCACTCACCACATTGCAGTCCTGTCTCAGGGAATGCTCCGGCAGGCAGGCGCACGCCTCACAGCCCAGGTCCGCTCCGAGGTTCCAGTAGTTGGGGGCGCACTGATCGCAGTTCTTCCCTATGACATTCGCCCGGCAAGGGCAGTGCCCAGTCACCCTGTCACAGTAGCAGGTGTTCCTTGTACAGTGGGAATGCAAGGTGCCCAGCTCATTGCAGGTACAGCCTGGAAAATAAACAGTATCCTATGAGTATCCTATGGGTATGGGATCATAGCTATGTATGCAACATTAATTAAAGAAGACCTACAGTATAATTCAATGTTAACAGCCAAATTCTTTTAGTTTTCAGTTATCAGGAAGATGTGTAAAGCGCTACGTAAACTGATGACGCCAGGGCTTTTTTTCCCAGTGGGAACGCTGTTCCGGCACCTCCAGTACTGATAGTATGTAATGGCAAGGGATGCTGGGTGTAATGGAGGGTCTATTGATGCTGGAGGGGATCTATTTTTGCAAGGGATCTATTTTTGCAAGGTGGTCTCTCATTACTGGGGAGGTCTATTGTTTCTGGAAGGGATCTACTATTGAGGGAGGGGTCTATTTGTGCTGATTTGCTGGGTGGTGGTGGGGGGCTTATGTTGCTGGAAGGTCCATTATTGCTGGAAGGGATCTGCTGTTGAGGGAGGGTCGATTGATGCTGGCTGCTGGGAGTAGTATTTTTTTGCAGGGATCCATTGTTGCTGGGGGAAATCTATAGTTGCAGAAGGGATCTATTGCTGCTGTCGGCAGGGGATCTATTTTACTGCTTTTCTACTGAATTTAATACAAATTACTTAGCACCACAAAATGATACTTGGCTTTGTATTCTCTAAAAGGGGCAGTATTAAGAGGTGGGTGTGGGGGGGGGGGGGGGGGGGGGTTGTTGGGGTGGAATCAAGAAAAGGTGCTCGGACATATCTAGGGGGCAGAGACAAGAATGGACTCTGAAGGGGGGGTTCCTGCACCTATTCTCTGGAAAAAAAGCCCTGGACAGCATTATACAAGTACCTGTAAGAAATAAAATAAATAAATATTGTGACGTCACCGCCCCATCATGACCCGGGCAGTGACATCACAAGAGTAAGGGGTCTCCAGATGATGTCACCGGGTGGCCACGCTCCATGGCTATATAAGAAATGGTGGACAGTGGGAGCCGACAACAGCGGGAGCCAGCGTCAGGAGAAGACATCAGCGGAGGGAGAAGAACCGGGAGAGGAACCAGAGGAAGAAGATGCGGGAGGGAGAAGAACCGGAAGAAGAACCAGAGGAAGAAGACAATTGAGGGAGAAAAACCGGCAGAAGAATCAGAGGAAGAAAAACCGGAGTAAGAAGCAGAGGAAGAAGACATCAGCAGCAGAAGTAGAAGAAACGGAGGAGGAACCAGAGGAAGAAGACTTTCAGCAGCAGAGGGAGAAGAAACGGAGGAGGAACCAGAGGAAGAAGACATCAGCAGCAGAGGGAGAAGAAAAGGAGGAGGAACCAGAGGAAGAAGACTTTCAGCAGCAGAGGGAGAAGAAACGGAGGAGGAACCAGAGGAAGAAGACATCAGCAGCAGAGGGAGAAGAAAAGGAGGAGGAACCAGAGGAAGAAGACATCAGCAGCAGAGGGAGAAGAACTGGAGGAGGAACCAGAGGAAGAAGACATCAGCAGCAGAGGGAGAAAAAACGAAGGAGGAACCAGAGGAAGAAGACATCAGTAGCGGAGGGAGAAGAACTGGAGGAGGAACCAGAGGAAGAAGACATCAGCAGCAGAGGGAGAAAAAACGAAGGAGGAACCAGAGGAAGAAGACATCAGTAGCGGAGGGAGAAGAAAAGGAGGAGGAACCAGAGGAAGAAGACATCAGCAGCGGAGGGAGAAGAACTGGAGGAGGAACCAGAGGAAGAAGACATCAGCAGCAGAGGGAGAAAAAACGAAGGAGGAACCAGAGGAAGAAGACATCAGTAGCGGAGGGAGAAGAAAAGGAGGAGGAACCAGAGGAAGAAGACATCAGCAGCAGAGGGAGAAAAAACGAAGGAGGAACCAGAGGAAGAAGACATCAGTAGCGGAGGGAGAAGAACTGGAGGAGGAACCAGAGGAAGAAGACATCAGCAGCAGAGGGAGAAAAAACGAAGGAGGAACCAGAGGAAGAAGACATCAGTAGCGGAGTGAGAAGAAACAGAGGAGGAACCAGAGGAAGAAGACATCAGTAGCGGAGGGAGAAGAAACGGAGGAGGAACTAGAGGAAGAAGACATCAGTAGCGGAGGGAGAAGAAACGGAGGAGGAACCAGAGGAAGAAGACATCAGCAGCAGAGGGAGAAGAAACGGAGGAGGAACCAGAGGAAGAAGACATCAGAAGGAGAGGGAGAAAAAACGGAGGAGGAACCAGAGGAAGAAGACATCAGCAGCAGAGGGAGAAAAAACGGAGGAGGAACCAGAGGAAGAAGACATCAGTAGCGGAGGGAGAAGAACCGGAGGAGGGAGAAGACCTCACGAGTTACGACGGGGGACTTCATTTTTAATAAACCTGTGTACTGTATTTATTTTTTTTTTACACTTTTTTGGGTGAATGAGTAGGGATACTCCTTCACATGGGGGGGGGCAGGATCTGGGGGCCCCCTTATTAAAGGGGGGCTTCCATATTCCAATAAGCCCCCTGCCCGAAGACCCCCACAACCACTGCCCAGGGTTGTCGGGAAGAGGCCCTTGTCAAAGAGACCACTCCCCTCATGTTAAGGGCATGTGGCCTGGTATGGTCGGTCCAGGAGAGGGGAGCTCACTCGTCGCCCCCCTTTCCTGACCTGCCAGGCTGCATACTCAGATAAGGGTCTGCTATGGATAAGGTAAGGAGACCACTCCCCTCATGTTAAGGGCATGTGGCCTGGTATGGTCGGTCCAGGAGAGGGGAGCTCACTCGTCGCCCCCCTTTCCTGACCTGCCAGGCTGCATACTCAGATAAGGGTCTGCTATGGATTTTAGGGGGTCCCACTCGTTTTTTGTTTTGTTTTTTGTTTTTGGCATGAGGGTTTCCCTTAAAATTCATACCATGGTATGGTCTTGGGTGGGAACCCCATGCCATTTATTTATTTGTATTTTTGGCGTGGGGTTCACTCCTCAAGATTCATACCAGACTCATAGGGCCTGGTATTGTTGGATCAAATTCGGATCCCGTTCATTGAAGCCGCATGGAAGTCGGACATGAAGTCGTAGGGCAAAATTGGATTGGAAGTCATCTGACTTCCATGTCGGAGCAGTGTGAACCCGGCCTATAAGATACAAACTTTTAAAACATTCAGTTTTTTTTGTCAGACATTCTACAATGTTGGGACTGAAAACTGCATATAGTATTTAGGAACAAATAACATACAATAAAAATACAACTGTTCTTTCCCTAAACACAGGAATGCTAATGGCTGTTGTAAAACGTTAGGATATATAGGTAATAATCAAGGTTTAGGTATTCACCATTGTGCAACTTGTCATGTGAGTTTGTACACATAAAGTCGCATTACAAGTCACAGCCTAAGTATTTTAATGGAAGCTGTTAAAATCTATTAGCTGGATTCACGTAGACCTGCCTAACGTTAGGCAGGCGTGGCGTATCTCATATACGCTACGCCGCCGTAAGTTAGAGAGGCAAGTGCTGTATTCACAAAGCACTTGCGTCCTAAGTTACGGCGGTGTAGCGTAAATGTGCCGGCCTAAGCGCGCCTAATTCAAATTGTGAAGAGGTGGGCGTGTCTTATGCTAATGAATCGTGACCCGACGTGACTGACGCTTTTAACGAACGGCGCATGCGCCGTCCGTGGACATATCCCAGTGCGCATGCTCCAAATTACGCCGCAAAGACTTATTGATTCCGACGTGTACGTAAATTACGCCCAGCCCCATTCACAGACGACTTACGCAAACGACGTAAAAAAATTTTTTCATTTGACGCGGTTCCGACGTCCATACTTAACATTGGCTGCACCATCTTTTTGGTGAAATATCTTTAGGCCTGAAAACGCCTTACGTAAACGGCGTATCTTTACTGCGACGGGCAAGCGTACGTTCGTGAATAGGCGTATCTCGCTGATTTACGCATTCTAGGCATAAATCAGCGTATACGCCCCTAGCGGCCGGCCTAAATAGACAGCTAAGATACGACGGCGCCGGCGGTCGTATCTTAGCTAGATTTAAGTGTATCTCAATTTGAGAATACACTTAAATTTACAACGGCGCAGATTCAGAGTTACGACGGCGGATCTACTGATACGCCGGCGTAACACTCTCTGAATCTGGCTATATGTGACTTAAAGTCACAGCAACTGTAAAAAGGTTCCTGCACTACTTTGATCAGACTTGAGTGCCATAGACTGCAATGTAAACTCTCAAAAGTTGCATCTTAATGTTATCAATGCAGATGTTGTGCGATAGTCAAAGCCGAAGTCACATCCAAGTTGCACCCATCCAAAGTTGCAATGGAAATGGCACAACTTTGGAGTTGTACAAGTGTGAATGGAGCCTTACAGCACTTTGTTTCTGTGGTGAATGTAACAATCTGCAGGTACTTACGCCGGCAATTGCGCAGAATGGCGCTGCCGAAATAACCAGCTTTGCACTCTCCGCAGTGATGCCCATCAGTGTTGTGGAGACAAGTCAAGCACATGCCGGTCCTCGAGTCACATGCTTCGGGATCGGTGGGATCGATGTTGTTGTTACACTGACAAGGGCGACATTCTCCGCCATCTTGGTCCGGGTTCCCAAAGTAACCGGGGGAGCAGCGATCACACCGTGAACCTTCACAAAAAGATAAAAAAATTATGCAGTAATTTATAAAGCTGATTTTTTTTTCTTACATGTAATCAGTGGTGGCTGATATTCAATTTATATGTAAGCCAAAAAATGCAAAAATAAAACCCGAAGACTAATAAGTAAAATATTATACTATTATGAGTCAGTGAGGACATTCTTCTTGGCTCTTGAAGGCCTCCCGCATGCTCGGCATCTTACCTGTATAGCCAGGAGCGCACAGGCACACGATATGGCTGGAGTCTCGGTCCGCGTAGCAGGAACTGCCGTGGTAGTTTTGAGTACCGGGATAGCCAGGACAAGGACAGGGACGGCACTGCTGGCCAGTGCCAAGAATAGGATCTCCGTAGTAGCCATCCAGACACCTAAGAGGGACATCTGAAATTAGGATGATGTTCCTGATGTCTATGAAAGTTATTATCATCCAGGTCATGGTGTTTCTAGCACAAGTCAACTAGACTGGGCCTGAAGAAGTCAACTGGACTTGTTCTGTGAGATTGAAGAGGTTTCTCAACCAAGTGGCTTCCCCAATTCAATAAGTGTCGAGGGAATGATCCTGTTGATTAGATGAAGGTGACCCAAGTGGGAAAAAATGTTGGGTATGTTATGAATACTCATTAGACCTGAGGAAGCTCCTTGGATGAGTAGCAAAACCTGTTCAACAACTGGACTTGTTCTGTGGTATTGAAGAGGTTTCTTTTATCACTCAACCAAGTGGCTTCCCCGATTCAATAAGTGTCAAAGGAATGATCCTATTGATTAGATGAAGGTGACCCAAGTGTTGGGTATGTTATGAATACTCATTAGACCTGAGGAAGCTCCTTGGATGAGTAGAAAAACCTCTTCAACATTATAGAACAGCTCTGGTTCAATGGGCTGTTCCTAACAAATAGGCAAGCAAGGATAAAGCAGAGTATAGACTTAGTAATGAGCGCTTCCAACCACTTCCAACCATCAGATACCACCATGGCCATATTTTGACATTATTCTGCCTAGGCACAACTGACTAATGAAGTCCTTCTGTACCAGCTCCCCCCGACCCCCTCCCCCCGTGTCATGTGATTGATTTAATGCTGGAATGTTCTATTGGAGGAATAATTCTGTCTGCTTTATATGCCAGAAGCTACCGTATTGTTTAATAGTGCAAAATATCAAACAAGGGCTAGGAGGCATGGTTTCATTTTTCTTAACTACAGGGAGTCTTCTGACCCCTCTAATCATCCCCTGAACCTCCTTTCCCCAAGAGTTCTCTGGCTAAATTTAGCAACAAGTACAGAAATGTGGACAGAAAAGGGAACAAATAAGGAAAAAACTGATCAAATTTAAACATTTTAAACCTTGGGACTGCCCCCTTTAATCTTGCCCCTAGAGACCCACCAAAGGCTCATTAACGGTAATAACAGCCCTGGGTAGACATTTGACAAATTTGTTAATTTAGAAATTTCAGAATTTTCGGATTTTTGAATTTCGGAAATTTCGAATTTCAGAATTTTCGAATTTTCAAAATTTCGGTAATTAGAAAATTCTACATTTTCGGAAATTCAGAAATTCTATAGTTCGGAAATTCAGAAATTTTTAATTTCTGAATATTTTGAAATTCGAAATTAGGTAACTTGGAATTTCGAAATTTTCGCATTTTGAATTTTCGAAATTTTGAGATTCCAAAACTTGAAAATTCCAAAATTTCAATTTCGGAAATTTGAAAGTTCGAACATTCGGAAATGGGAAAATTAGGATTTTTCATTTTCAGGATTTGAAAACAAACTAATTTTTCGGCAGTGCACATGGGGTGCTTCAACTAAGTTCAATAATTAAGATTATGGTCACAAATATTCTTATCTATGTGTTAAAGCTTTATGAATTGAGCCAAATTGTTTTTTTTCTTTTTTTCTTTACTATGGTCAGAACTAAAGCAAAATATATTTTATTTAACTTTTTTTTATGTCCAAATCAAATAAATAAGAAATATTGCATATAAAATTGTTCTATTCTCATATTCAGCCAGTAGGTGGAGCTATAGCCTCTTTTCCTAATGTTTTCTGGGCTATCCTTATCCACGTAAAAAAAAAAAAAAGCTTGTTATTAACAAGACTCAATAGCTCAAGCTCTGATTTGAACTCACAACATAAACATAACGACTCATCTCCCCTCACTCCCTTCACCTGTCTGCCGTTTCAATCAGTGAGAGAGAGTATCAAAGCAAACATCGCTGTCTGTTTTAAAAACTCATAAAGCTCTGAGAATCCTGTGCCATCAGTGTATCCTGTATTACATTTTTTGTTTGTAAAACAGAGATTATATAGTACAGTAAAACCTTGGTTTGAGAGCGTTTTGCAAGACAAGCAAAATGTTTTAATACATTTTGCCTTGATATACAATCGATGTCTTGATATAAGAGTAGCATCATGTCACAACTGAGTATAAAAGAGAAGAGAGGAGCCTCTAAGTGTAGCAATATGGTTACATTTAATGAAGGTACAACATTTAGCAACTTATTGCTACACTTAGAGGCGCCTCTCTTCTCTTTTATACCCTGTAAAAAAAAATGCTTTGATATACAAGTGCTTTGGATTACAAGCATGTTTCTGGAACGAATTATGCTCGCAAGCCAAGGTTTTACTGTAATAGCAAAAAAATGTAATAATAAAGTAAAATTGACCCAAAACCACAGCATCCCTTTAATACATCCCCATGAATGTATTTACACCTGATCTGCGTACAAACACACAAAAGAGACCAGAACCCGAAGTGCGTGTTCTAGGGGACCCAGCTGGGAACTTACTTCTCGCAGTGCCGCCCGCTCGTGAAATCTCGGCAGCTGGTGCAGGCTCCGGTCCTGGGGTCACAGTCCTCGGAGTGGCCATTACATTGGCAGGGCTTGCAGTGGGGGAAGCCCCATTGTCCCGGAAGGCACTGGTTGCACTGTCTCCCGGCCACACTGCTGTGGCACTGACACTGACCCGTTACCGGGTTGCAGAACCGGGAGAGGGAGCCCTGAGAGTCGCAGTCACACTCTGTTATGAAAAATAATAGATTTTGTGGTTACGGTTTTATCCAGCATTCAGAAAACTTGCAATCCCATCTCCATGGTACCCAACAGCACAAACATTTCCATTTTCAAGTTTCAAAGTGACCAAATATTTTTTGGATGTCAGTTCTGGAAGTTTCATAGCAGATATGGAGACTTTATAATATGTAAAGTGTAGTGCTTGGCCCCCCTAATAAATACTCACAGAGGGAATCAGAATACTCAGGCCCAGATTCTGAAAGCACCTACGACGGCGCAGCGCCATGTACGCCGTCGTAAGTCCTAATCCTACCCGTCGTATCTATGCGTCTGATTCTTATGCCGCGTACACACGGTCGTTTTCTGCGATGTAAAAAAACAACGTTTTTAAAAACGTCAATTTAATTGACCGTGTGTGGGAGAAAACAACGTTTTATGTCTTCTGAAAAACGACCAAAAAAAATTGAAGCATGCTTCAATTTTATGTGTCGTTTTTCAAAACGTCGTTTTTGACTTCACAGAAATTGACCGTGTGTGGCAAAAAACGACGTTTCAAACGACGTTTTTACACCCGCGCATGCCCAGAAGCTAGTTATGAAGCGAGCTTCAATGGAAAAACGTGGTGAACGTAACCTCGCTTTGCTAGAGCACTGTGAAAAAACGATGGTGTGTAGGCAACATCGTTTTTGAAAAGTGTCGTTTTAAAAACGTCGTTTTTTACTTCACAGAAAACATAGTTTTTTTACATCGCAGAAAACGGCCGTGTGTACGCGGCATTAGAATCAGCTACGCATAGATATCCATTAGATCCGACAGGTGTAAGTCTCTTACGCCGTCGGATCTAAACTGCATTTTGTTTTTTGACCGCTAGGTGACGCTTCCGTCGAATTCCGCGTTGAGTATGCAAATTAGCTAGATACGCGAATTCCCTAACGTACGCGCGGCCGACGCAGTAAAGTTATGACGTTTACGTTAGGCTTTTCCCGGCGTATAGTTGCCCCTGCTATATGAGGCGCAGCCAATGTTAAGTATGGCCATCGTTCCCGCGTCGAAATTTAAAAAAGTTACGTCGTTTGCGTAAGTCGTCCGTGAATGGGGCTGGACGTCATTTACGTTCACGTCGAAACCAATGACGTCCTTGCGGCGTACTTTGGAGCAATGCACAATGGGAAATTTCACGGACGGCGAATGCGCCGTTCCGCAAAAACGTCAATCACGTCGGGTCACAGTAGTTTATCATAAAACACGCCCCCCCTTCCAGATTTGAATTAGGCGGGCTTACGTCAGCCGATTTACGATACGGCGCCGCAACTTACTGAGCAAGTGCTTTGAGAATACAGCACTTGCCCGTGTAAGTTACGCCCGCACAATTTTACGCGGCTGTACGTGAATCTGCCCCTCAGCTTACAGAAATGTATTACGAGGTGTGTCTAAAAGGTTTGGTGAATAGTCCGATATCTCAATGGCAACATGGGCCAGGTGCACACGCATGCACATGGTTATGCAGAGACACGTTGAGAAGCACCACCTGGCGTTGAGTACATGTGACCGTCAGGGTAAACCCGTTGCGGGTAGTCGAACATTGCCAGTCTGAGAGGTGGGGTCACAGTGCCATGGAGCAACGAGTGAACATCAAGTTCTGCTACAAATTGGGGAAAACGGTGACATCGTTTGATAAATGTTGGTGGAAGTGTACGGGACGGAAGCAGTCTGGAGTCCTAAGACTCCCTGGCCAATCGGGTCTCAGGACCTGCTTCCCGATTTGCTGGGAGGAGAGTGAGGAAGACAATAGCCAATATTAATTGTCACATGGCCAGGGCCGCCATCAGGGATTTTGGGGCCCCTCACACAGCTTCAGGCATGGGCCCCCTGGAGAAGAGTTGCTTTCGGCCTTTACAAAAAAAAGAAAAAATTAAGTAAAATATATATATAAAATAAATTATATAAAAAAGGGGGGTAGCCATCCGGGGCCCTGGGGACCTCTGGGCCCTTTAATAAAAAGAAAAAATAAACCTCTGGGCCCTTTAATAATAAAAAAAAAAATATATATATATATATATATATATATATATATATATATATATATATGTATAAAAAATAAACATTTATAAAAAATACATAAAAAAAGGGGGGTTACCATCCGGGGCCCTGGGGACCTCTGGGCCTTTTAATAAAAACATAAAAATAAAAAATAAACATTTATAAAATAAAATAAAAAAAGCGGAGGTTGCCACATGGGGCCCTCTGAGCCCTTTAATAAAAAAATATATATATAAATATATATATATATTTTTATAAAAAAAGGGGGAGGGGGTTGCCATCCGGGGGCCCTGGGGACCTCTGGGCCCTTTAATATAAATAATTATATATATATATATATATATATATATATATATATATATATATATATATATATATATATATATATATATATATATATAAATAAATAAAAAATATATAAATAAAAAAAGGGGTGGTTGCCATCCGGGGCCCTGGGGACCTCCGGACCCCTAAAAAAATATATAATTTTTTTTTTATAAAAAAATAAATAAAAAAAGGGGGGGTTGCCATCCGGGCCCCTGGGGACCTCCGGGCCCCTTACAGGTGTACTGCCTGTACCCCCTGATAGCGGCCCTGCACACGGCAGTGCTACGCCCCTAACCCACCCTTTTTTTAAGCCAATTAGAGTCTCAGGCTCTAATCATGTGCTTAAAAAAAAAAAAAAACCCCATTGAAATCCATGCGTCCGGCGCCATGCATGTAGATTGGGGGCCAGGCGCATGGATTAGGGGGGTGGCGCCCCTGCGCCCCTTATGGATGGACCACCACTGCGTGTATATAAACATCTTGAATCTTTTTTTTTTTTTTTCACAAGCAGAACATCTTGAATCTTTACAGTGCTGACAAGCTGGCATCTGTAGTGCCACATATTCTAGGTTTTCACCTTGTGCGTGTTGGGAACGCGCTCAAAATTACTGTAAAAAATATTGTTGTACCCTGTGTCCCCACTGAAAAGATTTTTCATCACAGGAAGTGAGCGAAATTTAATAAATGGGGACACTGACTTGCAAAAAAAAAACAGCAGAGGTTCTAACCACACTCTATCCAAAATGTGGGCTAAAGTCGGGCTCCATCAAGCTATTACTGTAGTTGCTGAGTGCAATCTTTTCTGTTCTTTTTCCTCCTAAGAATAATGTAATGTATAGAAAAAAAATGTTAGGGTCTCTACTTACTGCTGCATCCATACGGGCCAAACCCATAGGTCCCAGGAGCGCACTGGTCACAGCGCTGGCCAATCACGTTGGGCTTACACATACACTGCCCTCCGATTTTGTTGCACACTGCGCTGAGCGAGCCTTGCAAATCACACAGACAGGCTGGAAGACAAACAGGAAATACAACCATGATATCTGCTACTGGGAAAGAAACGCAGGTGCCAGTCACACCTACCCCCAACCCGGCACCACATACCTGTGCTTTATTAGCTGCAGTTGAAGACAGGGGAGACATCAGGGGTCTAACAGACCCCTGATGTCTTCATAAACAGGACCTGTGACCTGGGGCAGACTGACAACTCATGGGGACCCTGGGCATTAGGAAATGATGGGGCCCCCGGGAAATAGGAGGTTATGGGGCCCCCAGGCAATAGATTATGGGGCCACACAGTATACACATACAGTATACACATACAGTATACACACACACAGACACACAGTATACATACACACAGAATACGCACACACACACTGAAAAGGTACTGGAAAGGCGTGTGTGTGTATATATATACACACACACACACACACACACACACAGTATATGCCCCAATTACCTGGAGATTTATGTGTGTATATGTGTGTGTGTATATATATATATATATACACACAAGCATACACTGTGTTTGTGTATATATATATATATATATATATATATATATATATATATATATATATATTGAGGGCTTGCAGCCTCACAGGGCTGTACAAATCCTGTGGCCATGATGCTTTGTTTTGCGGCAGTAGCAAAAAAACAAAACAAAAAAAGCATGTCGCTTCCAGTAGGTGGCGCCCCTGCCATACTTGACCGATTTTAGTGAATGGGGCCCACACTGCAACCGTCCTGCAACCGCGTGCAATGCACGTGATTGCAGTGGTGTAGCCAATGTACCCAGGGGTCAAGTCCTGGGGAAAAAAGTGTGGGAACTCCCACCCAAGATCCACTCCCCCCACCAAAAAAAAAAAGAAATGATACACTCATATGCATAATTACTAAACCGCATGTTTTTTTTTTTTTTTTTTTCGATCTACTGTACCTTAGTAATCCTTAATGTTACTGGCCGCTTCCTGTATATGGATTCATCGGGTAGTGTGCGGGAATTCCGTCACTTCCTCGATGCCGCAATGTCTCCTGGGAGCTTTTGTCATTGTTCCCAGGAGACATTGCGGAGGTCTGCCGCGAGTTATCGTGGGATTTAGAAAGAAGCAAGTTCTTTCTAAATCCCGCGATAACTCACGGTAGACCTCCGCAATGTCTCCTGGTAACAATGACAAAAGCTCCCAGGAGACATTGCGGCATCGAGGAAGTGACGGAATACCCGCACACTACCCGATGAATCCATATACAGGAAGCGGCCAGTAACATAAAGGATTACTAAGGTTTGCCTGCCCCTGACAGTGACTCGAGCTGGGCATCGCCGCTTAGTGAAGGATTGGCTCGGGCGGCTCGGCTGCTCTAGTCCTGCAAAGGGAACTGAGTTCCTGCTGTGAAAAAAGTGCAGGAACTCCGTTCCCACGCGTTCCCGCAGGACTTGAGCCCTGAATGTACCGCCCACCATCATTGGAAGTGGACCTGTCACTCACGCAGAGCTCCGTTGTGGACGATGGCGGAGATACTACACAGCAGCTTGATGCACATCTCTGCCAGGACCGGCATGGTGGCCATCTGGAAGGACTCCAGGCACCTGTAGGTCTCCATTTCTTCTCGATGGTGCGTGGATACAGGGTCGTTACCATGGAAACCGGGCAGTTCAAAGACTTTGGGCAGAAGGACCAGCTGTGGGATACACAACGATATATAGAAAATGTTAAAAAAAATTACTCCGACAAGGCCAATTTATATTTAAAGGGGTTGTAAAGGTTTTTTATTTTCTAAATAGGTTCCTTTAAGCTAGTGCATTGTTGGGTCACTTACCTTTTCCTTTGATTTCTTTTCTAAATGTTTTTTCTTTGTCTGAATTTCTCACTTCCTGTGACGTCTCCCCGCAGGGATGTAGTCCCAAGGGAGGGGGGTGAGCACGCTGACTAACCCCCAGCCAGAACGGCTCGGATGATGGGGGCAAGCTTACAGGAAGTGAAAAATTCAGGCATTTAGGAGAGAAATGGAAGAAAAAGGTAAGTGAACCAACAATGCACTAGCTTAAAGGAACCTCTTTAGAAAATAAAAAGCAAACCTTTACAACCCCTTTAAAGTGAGCACATTTAAACTTCCGTGGACACAAAGAGGATGATGGGATTTTTAGGGTGCTAGGAATGAACCAAAAAACAAACCGATATATAAAAATATAAAATTTATTAATACATAAAAACATCAGGATATGTTACTACATTGGCCATACTTGCAGTACTTATCTCCTGAGGAAGCCATTGTATGGCGAAACATGTAGGGCAAGAATATACAGCTGTTCATCTACAATATGGTTACTGTATGGTGATATCCTGATGTTTTTATAAAGAAAAAATGATATTTTTATATATCGGTTTGTTTTTGGTTCATTCCTGGCACCCCAAAAAAATCCCATCCTCCTCTTTCTATTCATGTACTTTAATATAGGGATGCGGTGCCGTTGACTATCTAACATCCAGCCATTAACATTAATAACATTGGCCCGGATTCAGAGAGCAATTGCGCCTGCGTAACCATCGTTACGCAGCGCAATTGCTTACTTGCGCCGGCGTAACGAATGCTCCTGATTCAGGAACCTCGTTACGCCGACTGCAGCCTAAGATATGCGTGGCATAAGGCTCTTATGCCCGCATATCTTAGGCTGCATTCTTGCGATGGCCGCTAGGTGGCGTTCCCGTTGTGCTCAGCGCATAGTATGCAAATTGCATACTAACGCCGATCCACAACGTTACGCGAGCCCTGCGTACGCAGTTTACATCGTTTGCGTACGGCGGTTTTCGCGTAAGGCTGCCCCTGCTATTAGCAGGGGCAGCCAATGTTACGTATACCCGTCGTTCCCGCGTCGCGAAATTAGAATTTTACGTAGTTTGCGTAAGTGATTCGTGAATGGCGCTGGACGCCATTCACATTCACTTTGAAGCAAATGACGTCCTTGCGACGTCATTTGCCGCAATGCACGTCGGGAACGTTTCCCGACGGAGAATGCGCTCTACGATCGCTGCGGGAACGCCCCCTTTAAATTGTGCGCTCTTGCGCCGGGCATTTTGCCGGAGCGCACACGCAATTTACGGAGCTACTGCTCCGTGAATCGCGGGTAGCGCAGAAAATTTGCGTAAAAACGGTGCCCTGCGCCTACGTGATAAAAGCGCAGATGTTACTGAATCTACCCCATTTAAACTTTCAATACTAACTAAAATAAAAAAATAAAAAAATTTGGGGCATTACATGTACCCAAGACGTAACGGTTAGAATACATGTCTTGCCTATATGACTCTGGTTGAGATATCGGATTGTCAGCTCCTTTAGAGGTCCCAGACTGAAGTCATTTCCTCTAAATACTGTATAAAGTAAACTGGAATTTGTTGGCGTTCTCTGGAAACGTGTCAGTAATATAAAATATCAATATAAATGAATTAAATATATAAAACAAGATTAGACTTGTACCTTCCATTTTTGGACAGACTACGATATGCAGTACAAGATCAGACCTGAAGGTGGCACTGTTGTCCTGAAATGATGTCATATTTAAAGTGCATTTCTGCTTTTGCAGCCAAATTGAGACAACGCCTAGGTTATATTTGTTACACGTTCCCGTTCACAAAGCATGTTCAAAGGTGAATTCCAGGTATGGCAATTTTTACATAGCCCATTGGTCCAGCTTGGACCAATGTGAGTGGAATGTGTCATACCTGTGGGATCCAAGTGGACCAAGTACTACACCACTACTACAGTGGATCTGTACTGGGGGGAAATCTGCACTGATGGGGATCTGTACTGAGAGGAGGGAATCTGTAATTGGGGAAGATCTGTACTTGGGGGCTGAGATCTGTACTGAGGGGGATCTGTACTGGGGGGAAGGGATCTGTACTGGTGGGGATCTGTACTGAGAGGAGGGAATCTGTAATTGGGGAAGATCTGTACTTGGGGGCTGAGATCTGTACTGAGGGGGATCTGTACTGGGGGGAAGGGATCTGTACTGGTGGGGATCTGTACTGAGAGGAGGGAATCTGTAATTGGGGAAGATCTGTACTTGGGGGCTGAGATCTGTACTGAGGGGGATCTGTACTGGGGGGAAGGGATCTGTACTGGTGGGGATCTGTACTGAGAGGAAGGAATCTGTAATTGGGGAAGATCTGTACTTGGGGGCTGAGATCTGTACTGAGGGGGATCTGTACTGGGGGGAAGGGATCTGTACTGGTGGGGATCTGTACTGAGAGGAAGGAATCTGTAATTGGGGAAGATCTGTACTTGGGGCTGAGACCTGTACTGAGGGGGATCTGTACTGGGGATAATGTATCTGTAATGGGGGAAGATCTGTACTAGGAGTGGTTTTCTTGGGGGGGGGGGGCTGAGATCTGTACTGAGGGTGATCTGTACTGGGGGGAAATCTGTACTGATGGGGATCTGTACTGGGGGGAAATCTGTACTGATGGGGATCTGTACTGAGAGGAAGGAATCTGTAATTGGGGAAGATCTGTACTTGGGGGCTGAGATCTGTACTGAGGGGGATCTGTACTGGGGATAATGTATCTGTAATGGGGGAAGATCTGTACTAGGGGTGGGTTTTTTTGGGGGGGGGGGCTGAGATCTGTACTGAGGGGGATCTGTACTGGGGGGAAATCTGTACTGGTGGGGATCTGTACTGAGAGGAAGGAATCTGTAATTGGGGAAGATCTGTACTTGGGGGCTGAGATCTGTACTGAGGGGATCTGTACTGGGGATAATGTATCTGTAATGGGGAAAGATCTGTACTGGGGGTGGTTTGGGGGGGGGGCTTAGATCTGTACTGAGGGTGATCTGTACTGAGAGGAAATCTGTACTGATGGGGATCTGTACTGAGAGGAAGGAATCTGTAATTGGGGAAGATCTGTACTTGGGGGCTGAGATCTGTACTAGAGGGGAAATGGAGATCTTAGGCTGTTCCCCCAGCCCCTCCAGCCCCCCCCCCCCCCCCAGCAGCCCTACAGTATATATTTTTCTCCCTTTCAGTTTTTTATTCTTAAACTGAAATTGCTCTAGGATGTCCTCCGGCCACCAATCGGATTCAAATCTCAGGTCACTGAATGTAATTTCCCAAAGGCAGGTCTGAATTTGATTGATGGCTGTGATACGGCACGTGATCTTGCTCACGGCCTTGAGATTTGAAACTGAGATTTATAACCGATACCAATCTCTGCCTACTTGAAACATTTACTCTCTAAAGGTCGCGTGTTTCCTCCATCCATTTTTCACACCTAGATAATTTCTGCCACTATGACTGGAAGAGTAATGATGGCCCGTCCCCCCCGGAGTGATTGCAATCCTGCCCTGAACAACGAACATTGATCATATTTACCGAATCAACGAGGATGAAGGATCCTGGCTGTCGATTGGTGGCCTCCAAACGCTGGAAGCGGATGCTGATTTCATACTGGTTGTTATTTTCAAAGCAAAAGGGCTTCGAGAGGACCAGATACCTAGATATGAAAGACATATGCGGAATTAGACAGAAAACCCTTATCTTGTATACCTGTCCTAATATAGGGGACTGGAGACACATTACATGAGACTGCTAGAGATTAGAGGACCCCAATCTATGGGGCCTAGGCTACATCCAGCCCACTACAAGTGATCTATTGCAGTCTCATGTACCCTCCTCCATTAATTGCCACCTGGATTATTTCCCCCGAGTCTCTAAAAACTCATAAAGCATATCTACAGTCTCTGAACATCTCCTGTATCATGTCCGCAGTCTCTGAGCATCTCCTGTATCATGTCCGCAGTCTCTGAGCATCTCCTGTATCATGTCCGCAGTCTCTGAGCATCTACTGTATCATGTCCGCAGTCTCTGAACATCTCCTGTATCATGTCCGCAGTCTCTGAGCATCTCCTATATCATGTCCGCAGTCTCTGAACATCTCCTGTATCATGTCCGCAGTCTCTGAGCATCTCCTGTATCATGTCCGCAGTCTCTGAGCATCTCCTGTATCATGTCCGCAGTCTCTGAACATCTCCTGTGTCATGTCCGCAGTCTCTGAGCATCTCCTGTATCATGTCCGCAGTCTCTGAACATCTCCTGTATCATGTCTGCAGTCTCTGAGCATCTCCTGTATCATGTCCGCAGTCTCTGAGCATCTCCTGTATCATGTCCGCAGTCTCTGAGCATCTCCTGTATCATGTCCGCAGTCTCTGAGCATCTCCTGTATCATGTCCGCAGTCTCTGAGCATCTCCTGTATCATGTCCGCAGTCTCTGAGCATCTCTTGTAACATGCCTACAGTCTCTGACCATCTCCTGCGTCATATCTGCAATCTCCAACTATCTCTTGTAACTTGTTTACAATTATAGATCATCACCTGTATCATGTCTGCAGTTTCTGACCATCTCCTGTAACATGTCTCCAGTCTGCAACCATCTCCTGTAACATGTCTCCAGTCTGCAACCATCTCCTGTAACATGTCTACATTTTTGACCAGCTCCTGTAATATATCCGCAGTTTCTGACCGTCTCTTGTACCATGTTTACAGTCCCTGACCATCTCCTGTATCATGCCTGCAGTCTCTGACCATCTCCTGTAACATATCTACAGTTTCTGACCATCTCCTGTAACATGTCTACAGTCTACAACCATCTTCCACGCTTCCTGACGACGTCATACGACGAAACGTACGTCGAGGCTTGTTCCTGGTCACTTGTTATCCTTCGGCCATTTCTGGCATCCAGGCGGTGGAACACACGCCGCTACAGCGTGAGCAACAGCTGTTTTCCCACAACTCCCTGGCTACTATATGCGGCTTTCCTTTATTGCCGAGGCAAGGCACCATCCATAGTAAGAGGCCATTTGGCATGTTTTGTTTTTAACCAGTTGATTTTTATATTAAACGATATCATGCTATGGCTGTGCCTTCTTTATTTCTTTCTCTGACCAATACGAGGCGGAGTGTCCCCCAAGCTGAGTACATTGATTCCTCCAGTGGAGTGTCTCCCAGCCATACCTACTGATTCGTCCAACACTTTAATCAGCCAAGCTTTATCTGACCTGCCTTTTTAGGCAAAGGGGTCACGGTCAGTTGGTAAGTAGGCTACCTATCTTACCCACCAGGTGTGTGTTTCCACAAGATCGTTCCCATGGTGACGGGTTAAAGTTTTTCAACCATCCTAGACCCTCTATGGACTTTCATTGTGTGATATTCATCCTACACCCTTTATGGACTTTTATCCAGATTGTTGTTCTCAATTGCACGTTTTTCTCACTTTAGAGTATTATATGCACTTTATAATTGTTGATTCTTAATCAATTAGCACTTTGTTCAGTCATTGTTTATGCTACCTAAACTATAGCGTGTATCCCTTGTTTTAGCGCCCTCTTGCCTTCATACAACCCACATCTCCTGTACCACGTCCACAGTCTCCAACCATCTCCTGTAACATGCCTGCAGTCTCTGACCATCTTCTGTAACATGCCTGCAATCTCTGACCATCTTCTGTAACCTGCCTGCAGTCTCTGATCATCTCCTGTAACATGCCTGCAGTCTCTGACCATCTCCTGTAACCTGCCTGCGGTCTCTGACCATCTCTTGTAACATGTCTACAGTCTCTGACCATCTCCTGTAACATGCCTGCAGTCTCTGACCATCTCCTGTAACATGTCTGCAGTCTCTGACCATCTCATGTAACATGTCTACAGTCTCCAACCATCTCCTGTAAGTCCACAGTCATTGGCAATCTCCTGTATTATGTCTAAAGTCAGATGTCAAGTTCCACATTTAAGTAATATGACCACCATTGATATATACAAATGAAGGCCAAAAACACCTTTTTTCATAACTTTTTTTTACATTCTGAGGACGATTGTACAATGTTACAACTTACCTCTCTGAATGTGGCAGTTTTTCTCTATACATTTGCTCAGAGGGCAGCACATTGCCGCAGCGGGGGCTCATGGGTAATATCTGAGACGTCACGCTGACGATGGCTTCCCAATCCTCTGCTGACTACGAGGAAAGCAATGGAGAACAATAGTTAGTGGAACTCTGTGCTGCGGTAAGGGTGGCATTGTGAGTGACCACCACTGTGAGGGACATCGTTTTCTACTGACCACCAATATAAGGAACATTCTTCCCACTGACCACCAATGTAAGGGACATTCTTCCCACTGATCACCAATGTAAGGAACGCTCTTCCCACTGATCACCAATGTAAGGATCATTCTTCCCACTGATCACCAATGTAAGGAACGCTCTTCCCACTGATCACCAATGTAAGGATCATTCTTCCCACTGATCACCAATGTAAGGAACATTCTTCCCACTGATCACCAATGTAAGGAACATTCTTCCCACTGATCACCAATGTAAGGGGCATTCTTCCCACTGATCACCAATGTAAGGAGCATTCTTCCCACTGATCACCAATGTAAGGAACATTCTTCCCACTGATCACCAATGTAAGAAACATTCTTCCCACTGACCACCAATGTAAGGAGCATTCTTCTCACTGATCACCAATGTAAGGAACATTCTTCCCACTGACCACCAATGTAAGGAGCATTCTTCTCACTGATCACCAATGTAAGGAACATTCTTCCCACTGACCACCAATGTAAGGAGCATTCTTCTCACTGATCACCAATGTAAGGAACATTCTTCTCACTGATCACCAATGTAAGGAACGTTCTTCTCACTGATCACCAATGTAAGGAACATTCTTCTCACTGATCACCAATGTAAGGAACATTCTTCCCACTGATCACCAATGTAAGGAACATTCTTCTCACTGACCACCAATGTAAGGAACATTCTTCTCACTGATCACCAATGTAAGGAACATTCTTCCCACTGATCACCAATGTAAGGAACATTCTTCTCACTGACCACCAATGTAAGGAACATTCTTCCCACTGATCACCAATGTAAGGAACATTCTTCCCACTGATCACCAATGTAAGGGACATTCTTCTCACTGATCACCAATGTAAGGAACATTCTTCTCACTGATCACCAATGTAAGGAACATTCTTCCCACTGATCACCAATGTAAGGAACATTCTTATCACTGACCACCAATGTAAGGAACATTCTTCCCACTGATCACCAATGTAAGGAACATTCTTCTCACTGATCACCAATGTAAGGAACATTCCTCCTATTGACCCCTCTGGTGAATTTTTTTTACCCGAGGTTCCCTGAGACCTTAAAAATTATTTCAAGTCTTCCTCTCAGATACAAAGGTTGAAAAAGGCTGAAACGTCAGGAGGATATGATTGACCAATTAGGTTACTGTACATTACTGCCCTCTGGTGTTATGGTAATGACATTGTTACATTTGTATCCTATAGATATGTATCATTCAGGGCCGTCTTTATCGCAGGGCAAATGGGGCAGGTGCCCTGGGCCCTGTCACTGTTGGGGGCCCAAAGCAACCCCCTTTAAAAAAAAAAAAAAAAAAAAAAAAATTTTTTTTTTTTTAGGGGTCAATTTTTTAGGGGTCCCCAGGGGCCCAGAGGCCCCCAGGGGCCCAGATGGCAACGCCCCTTTTTTTATTTATTTTTAAATAAAACATTTTTTTTTAATGTATATTTTTTTTATTAAAGGGCTCAGAGGTCCCCATGTGGCAAACACCCTTTATTTTTTTTATAAATGTTTATTTTTTTATTTTTGTTTATATATTTTTTTTATTGAAGGGCCCAGAGGTCCCCAGGGCCCTGGATGGCAACCCTCCCCCCCTTTTTTTTTTTTTTTTATAAACGTTTCTTTTTATATATATATATATATATATATATATTATTTTTTATTAAAGGGCCCAGAGGTCCCGGATGGCAACCCCCTTTTTTTTGTAATTTATTTTTATTAAAAAAAAAAATATTAAAGGGCCCAGAGGTCCCCATGGCCCCAGATTGCAACCCCCTTTTTAAAATATATTTTTTTATATATATATATTTTTTATTTATTTTTATTAAAGGGCCCAGAGGATGGCTACACCCCTTTTTTTATATATATTTTTGTTTATTTCTTTTTTCTTTTTTTGTAAAGGGCCCCCGCTTCTAAATTCGTGGCAGCCCCCCCCCCCCTGCTTCTCAATTTCAGGCGGCAGCACCCCCCCATCCCGGTTCTCTGCTCCAGGGGGCCCATGCCTGAAGCTGTGTAAGTGGCCCCATAATTCCTGATGGCATGGGGGTCACAGCACCGTCTGTCCATTCTGCTTTAGCACCATGGGACCCCATGCCATGCCATGTGTAAAATAGAGGAACTCTTTAAATCACAGACCAGACCTGCAGTCCAGGCTGAGTAAGGCCTCAGAGCACATGGCATTACTGTCTGTATTTAACTGCTTGATGGGCTTATTTTGGGCCTGGCTGTTTCACATGCATGTGTTTTGGCGGCCCACATTTGCGCAGGCATAGCAGCCCATTCATTTGAATGGGCCGCCATGCCTGCGTTTCCTGCAAAGAAAAGCACATGCCTCATGTAATAGGCTGCGCACACAGCACGTCTATGCCCATCAAGCACTGAAATACAGCACTGTCTGTCCATTCTGCTGTCTGCTGTGACTTATCTGCAGTTCCCGCACTGTCAAACTTGCTGCATTTTTAGACGTTTAGGTCACGCTTTTAAAAACACAGTGCGTTTGTGTGTGCAAGAACTGCAGGTAAGTAGCATGGCGCAAAAGCAGAATGGATTTCAAGGCAACTGTATTTTTCAAATGCTCCATGCACCTTTTTTCTGCAGGAAACAAAGGCATGGCAGCCCATTCAAATCAATGGGCTGCTGTGCCTGCACAAATGAGGGCCGCCAAAACATACATGTGAACCAGCCAGGCCCAAAATAAGCTGGAGGGGGGCCCAAAAAAAATGTTTGCCCAGGGCCCAAACCATATTAAAGACGGCCCTGGTATCATTTGAGACATTGCTTGGGTCGGTACCTCAGGCTCATATCGGATCATGATGTCATAGTCCATGGGGTATGGGATGTTGTCGATGTGAAACAAGAGGCCAGCGCCATCTCTAACTCGAGCGAAGCCAGGCCCGGTCCAGGTGATCATGTGATCCGGAGAGTGTTCACGGCGGATGATCTCAATGTCTGCCTGTGGGAGACAGTAACAAGGGAGAGATTTCCATTAGAGCGTAAGTGACGCCATCACCCCCCCCCCCCCCCCCCCCCCCCACACACATGTTCAGAAATGCCTGATGTTATTCTTACACAAGACTCAGGATTTACAGACAATTACATGCCATAGGGTGTGTCCTGAACACCTGGCTGCCAAAGACTTGTCAAATCTCTACAAGTACAGAGAGATATAACGTAATGTTCAACCAATCCAACCAGATTCAAAGGAAAAGCCAGGCAGCCAGGTAGGATTTTCAGGAACAATTGTTTGCCTGCCCCCCCCCCCCCCTTACAGATGTAATGCCTGTACCCCCCTGATGGCGGAGGGTAGTTAGTATAGGTCTTAGAATGGGGATAGGAGGAGCTTTAAGCTTAGTTAGGTGCAGTCTACTATCTCGACTGTAGGTGGTGCTCTTCCACAGCGGCACTGCAGTTAGAGAGGAAGTCAGGAGGGACAGTGTTCCTCTATGGTTTCCTTGGTCACTGGGGAAGCTATCCCATTGGATGCCATCGCCCCACGTGGCCCCTGGTGGCCATCTTAGGTCACGCAGAGCCTTTTTGAGGCCCTGGCTCCCTCTCTACAGGCACTGTCAATTCCACTGCACCCTGCTCTCTACACACTGTTGGAACTGTGAGCTCCATCCAATGCCTGCCCTTGAGTTAGGGTTAGTGAGCAGTGGCCTGGTAAAAACTGGCAAAACCAACTAATTAAAATCATTCCATATGTGGCCAACTTTACGAAATATGGAAATAACTTCAAATGAAGGTGTTCCCAAATATTCTCAGCTGGGGATGTATTGTGTTGGAAGCATATATTGTCAAATAATATAACAGTAGCAGATCATAACATATGCCTGTACCCCCCTGATGGCGGAGGGTAGTTAGTATAGGTCTTAGAATGGGGATGGGAGCAGCTTTAAGCTTAGTTAGGTGCAGTCTACTATCTCCACTGTAGGTGGTGCTCTTCCACAGTGGCACTGCAGTTAGAGAGGAAGTCAGGAGGGACAGTGTTCCTCTATGGTTTAGTTGGTCACTGGGGAAGCTATCCCATTGGATGCCATCGCCCCATGTGACTCTGGTGGCCATCTTGGGTCAGGCAGAGCCTTTTTGAGGCCCTGGCTCCCAGGTTGGGCATGCATTTGTGAGTTGGTAGACTAGGGACAGGTACCCTACCTGGTAGGGACAGAACTAGTGGTAGGGAAAGGTTCCTGACAAGAAGGTAAAGCGTAGGGCTCGCAACTTCTCTGGAAAGCTGCCTGCTTGGGCACAAGACGGCCAGCCCGCATTCGTCGACCTCTCTACAGGCACTGTCAATTCCACTGCACCCTGCTCTCTACACGCTGTTGGAACTGTGAGCTCCATCCAATGCCTGCCCTTGAGTTAGGGTTAGTGAGCAGTGGCCTGGTAAAAACTGGCAAAACCAACTAATTAAAATCATTCCATATGTGGCCAACTTTACGAAATAAGGAAATAACTTCAAATGAAGGTGTTCCCAAATATTCTCAGCTGGGGATGTATTGTGTTGGAAGCATAGATTGTCAAATAATATAACAGTAGCAGATCCTAACATATGGGAACATTGGGCTCACCCTTTGCTGCAGTTGGCGCGCTCTTCGCTTGGCCGCCTTCTGTTGCAGGACGCGGATGGTTCTTCGGTGTCGGCGTAGCCTCACTTTCTTTCCATTCTGAATGGCGTTGTAGTACTCCACACAGTCCGTCTGAGACTCTGGTTTGGGGTTACCCTGTTTAACATGTACAATAATTATCACTGCCCTTTACTGCTGCCTTCCTGAACTGGAACTGAGGGCTTCACCTTCCAGACTTAAAGCGGAGTTCCGGCCACAATTTCACTTTTTAAATATAAATACCCCTGTAATACACAAGCTTAATGTATTCTAGTAAAGTTAGTCTGTAAACTAAGGTCCGTTTTGTTAGGTTGTTACAGCATTTAGACACTTTATAAAATAGAAATTGACTGGGGCCATCTTAAGTGTGGGCAACATGAAGCCAGACTGTATGACTTCCTGGATTTCAGCCTTGCAGATCTCGCACATGCTCAGTGCTGCACAAGCAGTGTAATAGGTTTCAGATCAGGTTTCAGCACCTGTACTGTCCAAGTCACATGATTCTTCGAAACTGGGGAGTGCACAGACTCCTGGAAAGTTACACCCACTACATTCCCAGGAGTCTGTGCGGTGTAGGTTAGGAAGCTTAAGCACCTAGGTGCAGGAAGAGGGAAGATTAACTATTCTGCCTAGCAACAACACTTTGAAGGCATCTAAAAAAAAAAAAAAATTTCTTAAAGGACTAATGACATTTTTTTAAAACTACTGATGTAATGTTATATTTATGGGTGGAACTCCACTTTAAAGCTGAACTCCGGTCTAAACAAAAATGGCCTAAGTACAAGTAGGGTGACCACATGTCGCGGATTGCCCGGGACAGTCCCGCATTTTGAAGGTCTGTCCCAGATCCCAGGTTCCTTCATACCAGGACAATACAGTGTCCCGGAATAAAAATGACACCCCCCCTCTGTGCCAATCTGCTGCCCCCAAAAAAGGCCGCTACATCGCCGCTTTACTCACTGACAGTACTTGTCCGGGCTGGGAATGTCCAAAGAGGCACAATCCCCGCCCCCTGCTTGTGATTGGAGAAATCATACATCCTGCCTCTTGTGTCTAGTCATAGGAACAAGGTAAAACAGATCTCGGGCCGGCCAGGACAAGTACAAGTAAGGCCTTTTTTGGGGGTGTGAACAGTTATTTTGGGTAGAGCGCGCACCCGCCGCCCAGGGGTGTGCTGTGATTCCTGTGGTCTAATGTAACCTGGACTCTGATAGGGACTCAGATGTAAGGAGGACTCTCATATGTAAGAGGGGACTATGATGGGGTCCCCAATTAACAAGGGGAACTTCAATTGGGACCCTGATGTCTTTTTTTTTTTCAGTCCCCAAAAAATATGTAAAATATACAATGCGGTCCTTGTACTGAAACATTTGGAGACAGTGACTCCAGTAATAAATGATACAAACAAGTCATTTACAGATTCCAACTTTCAGGAGATAAGGAATTGTGATAGGAAGGAGAGGAGAGGAAGGAGAGCAAGGAGAGGAAGGAAAGGAAGGAGAGGAAGGAGAGGAGAGGAAGGAAAGGAAGGAGAGGAGAGGAAGGAAAGGAAGGAGAGGAGAGGAGAGGAGAGGAAGGAGATGAGAGGAGAGGAAGGAGAGGAGAGGAAGGAGAGGAAAGGAAGGAGAGGAGAGGAAGGAGAGGAAAGAAAGGAGATGAGAGGAAGGAGAGGAGAGGAAGGAGAGGAGAGGAAGGAGAGGAGAGGAAGGAGAGGAGAGGAAGGAGAGGAAAGGAAGGAGAGGAAGGAGAGGAAGGAGAGGAGAGGAAGGAGAGGAAAGGAAGGAGAGGAAGGAGAGGAAAGGAAGGAGATGAGAGGAAGGAGAGGAAAGGAAGGATAGGAGAGGAGAGGAAGGAGAGGAGAGGAAGGAGAGGAAAGGAAGGAGAGGAAGGAGAGGAAAGGAAGGAGATGAGAGGAAGGAGAGGAGAGGAAAGGAAGGAGAGGAAGGAGAGGAAAGGAAGGAGATGAGAGGAAGGAGAGGAGAGGAAAGGAAGGAGAGGAATAAGAGGAGAGGAAGGAGAGGAAGGAGAGGAGGAATGGAAGAAAAGGAATAAGAGGAGAGGAAGTAGAGGAGAGGAAGGAGAGGAGAGGACGGAGAGAAGAGGAAGGAAAGGAAGGAGAGGAGGGGAAGAAGGGGAGAGGAGAGGAAAGGAAATTAGAGGAAGGAGAGGAGGGAGAGGGGAGGAAGGAGAGGAGAGGAAGGAAAAGAGAGGAAGGAGAGGCGAGGAGAGGAGGGAAAGGGGAGGAAGGAGAGGAGAGGAAGGAAAGGAGAGGAAGGAGATGAGAGAAAGGAAGGAGAGGAGAGGAAGAAGGGGAGAGGAGAGGAGAGGAAATGAGAGGAAGGAGAGGAGAGGAGGGAGAGGAGAGGAGAGGAAGGAGAGGAAAGGAAGGAAGGAAAGGAAGGAGAGGAAGGAAGGAGAGGAAGGTGAGGAGAGGAAGGAGAGGAGAGGAAGGAGAGGAGAGGAAAGGAAGGAGAGGAGAGGAATGAGAGGAGAGGAAGGAGAGGAGGAATGGAAGAAAAGGAAGGAGAGGAGAGGAAGTAGAGAGGAGAGGAAGGAAAGGAAGAAGAGGAGAGGAAGGAGGGGAGAGGAGAGGAGAGGAAATGAGGGAAATGAGAGGAGAGGGGGGAGAGGAGAGGAAGGAGAGGAGAGGAAGGAGAGGAGAGGAGGTAAAGGAAGGAGAGGAGAGGAAGAAGGGGAGAGGAGAGGAAATGAGAGGAGGGAGAGGAGAGGAGAGGAGAAGAGAGGAGAGGAGAGGAGAAGAGAGGAGAGGAGAGGAGAGGAGAAGAGAGGAAGGAAGGAGAGGAAAGCAAGGAGAGGAGAGGAAGGAGAAGAAAGGGAGGAGAGGAAGGAGAAGAAAGGGAGGAGAGGAGAGGAAGGAGGGGAGATGAGAGGAAATGAGGGAAATGAGAGGAGAGGGGGGAGAGGAGAGGAGGTAAAGGAAGGAGAGGAGAGGAAGAAGGGGAGAGGAGAGGAAATGAGAGGAGGGAGAGGAGAGGAGAGGAGAAGAGAGGAGAGGAGAAGAGAGGAGAGGAGAAGAGAGGAAGGAGAGGAAAGCAAGGAGAGGAGAGGAAGAAGAGGAGAGGAAAGAGAGGAAAAGAAGGAGAGGAGAGGAAATGAGGGAAATGAGAGGAGAGGGGGGAGAGGAGAGGAAGGAGAGGAAGGAGAGGAGAGGAAGGAGAGGAGAGGAGGTAAAGGAAGGAGAGGAGAGGAAGAAGGGGAGAGGAGAGGAAATGAGAGGAGGGAGAGGAGAGGAGAGGAGAGGAGAAGAGAGGAGAGGAGAAGAGAGGAGAGGAGAGGAGAAGAGAGGAAGGAAGGAGAGGAAAGCAAGGAGAGGAGAGGAAGGAGAAGAAAGGGAGGAGAGGAAGGAGAAGAAAGGGAGGAGAGGAGAGGAAGGAGGGGAGATGAGAGGAAATGAGGGAAATGAGAGGAGAGGGGGGAGAGGAGAGGAGGTAAAGGAAGGAGAGGAGAGGAAGAAGGGGAGAGGAGAGGAAATGAGAGGAGGGAGAGGAGAGGAGAGGAGAAGAGAGGAGAGGAGAAGAGAGGAAGGAGAGGAAATCAAGGAGAGGAGAGGAAGAAGAGGAGAGGAAAGAGAGGAAAAGAAGGAGAGGAGAGGAAGGAGAGGAGAGGAAGGAGAGGAAAAGAAGGAGAGGAGAGGAAGGAGAAGAAAGGAAGGAGAGGAGAGGAAGGAGAGGAAAAGAAGGAGAGGAGAGGAAGGAGAGGAAAAGAAGGAGAGGAGAGGAAGGAGAGGGCTCAGTCAAGGAATGATATTGGCAGAACTCCACCGCTTTGGTCACGTATAATTTCTATAACAATGGCTCTTTTTAGGACTCAGCGCCGGTGGAATTTCTCCATCCTGATAATGGCGTACCTGCAAATGTGTCCTGAAAAAATGTCTGAGATGGGGAGTGAGACGATTGCTGATAAAAGTTTATTGAATGGTGCCAATTATTAGATGAAAATCTATGATCAATGATAGGTGAACATTCACTAACAAGTATGAAAAAGATTTCATGCCTGCAAACAAATAGATATACGGGACATACTTTATGTTTTTGTGGCGATAAAAAAATGCTTAAAGCCAAATTCCACCCAAAACGTGTTGCTTTCTATAGGGATCACATAAAGGACTCAAAGCACTGTCAGGATCTTCTTCCTGTCCTGGTGACCCCTGTCCCTCTCTTCTCTTCCTATGGTGTCACAGCGATAAAATACAAAGGATCATCTCCCTGCCCTTCCTCTGCTATCAGCATGAGTCACCAAGAGACTAAAAGGTAATGAGGAGGAATCTTCAGCACACAGCCTGTGAATGACAGCCTCAGGTTTGTTCCTGTGTGCTGTGTGAAAGGGGGAGTGGGGGGTGTCCCTTCCCTCCAATCAACTCTCAGATCTCTCTTCACTGAGCTCTGCAGTGTGTAACTTTAACTCCCCTCCCTCTGTTTTCTGACAGCTCAGACAAGCCTTATAAATCCTTGATGTTGAATTGATGTAGAGAAGAGAAGACTGCAGATAAACAGGTACAACTTATGTAGGGAGATTTATTTAATCTTTGTGTATCACCTGAGGCCAGTCACTTCACTGGGTATATGGAAGGGCTTACAACCACTTTAAAGCATGTAGTATATTTAGGGAAAAAAATTGGCATTAGATTTCAAAAGCTATCAATAATTTGTGTATGTGTAAAGGAAAGCAGGTAAAGTGAATAATTCTTCTCCTCAGAGATTAAATGACATTACCGGAGTTTGGGGGTCAGTTGGGGAGAGCCCCTTGGCGTTCTCTGCTTCATATGTGTAGTAATCCAGCGGCATGCAGAAGTATCCAGGCTGCGCCTCCCCGCACTCACGCCCTATGATGTTCGATCGACATTCACACTGACCGTCCTCCAGGGAACACCTGTGCAGACAAATCATTTATATTCTAAGAATGATGAATTCCAGGCAAACAACTACCGTATTTATCGGCGTATACCGCGCACTTTTTTGCCCTGAAAATCAAGGCGGGCCAATTTAAATGGGCTTGTGCCATTTAAATTAGGCGCGCTCCCGCGCCGGACCTACCGCGCATGCTCTGTTTCCGAACTCCCGTCGTGCATTGCGCGCCGTGACGTCATTTTTTCGAACGGCGACGCGCGTAGCGTAATTAGGTATTCCCGGACGGCTTACGCAAACGACGTTGATTTTTAAATTTCGACGCGGGAACGGCGGCCATACTTTAGACAGCAATATACTTGTCGGTTTACGACGCAAACTCCCCCCAGCGGCGGCCGCGGTATTGCATCCTAAGATCCGACAGTGTAAAACAATTACACCTGTCGGATCTTCTGGCTATCTATGCGTAACTGATTCTATGAATCAGTCGCATAGATAGAAACAGGGATACAACGGCGTATCAGCAGATACGCCGTCGATTCTCCGCTGTGAATCTGGCCCAAAGTAATAATAATATATAACAAATCACCCTAACACAAAATAAATAAATTATTTTATTATTATTATTATTATTAACCGGGAGTAAAAAACAAACAAATATATTAATAATATTATTATTATTATTATTATTATTATTATTATTATTATTATTATTATTATTATAATTATTAATAGTAATTTATTTATTTTTTGTTCAGGTTTTGGTGTTTATTTATTATTATTATTATTATTATTATTATTATTATTATTATTATTATTATTAATAATAATAATAATAATAATATTATTAATATATTTGTTTGTTTTTTACTCCCGGTTGAATCAAGGGCCACCATTATTGCATCCTTGGCTGAAGCAAGCAACACATGTCTGTGCTTACACCAACCAGATGGGTAAAACCAACATACAGATCCCATTTTATTCTAGTTAATGGTTTTATTTCTTTAATAGGAACCATTGCGTTTATATTACCAAAAATAAATAAAAATAAATCAAATTAGAAGAGAATTAGGTGACATTTGTGAATGACAATCACTGCAATCCATAAACATGAAGGATTCATTGGTTCACCATTATATTTTCTATCTCAACAATGCCGACGAATTGCTAGACATACCTGTTGTTATAAGCACCTCCAAAATCACAGTTACAAGGCCGACATCCCATCATGTCATTGCTGAGACCCCAAAACTCGGGCTGAAATTGGGAAAATAGAACAGTCAAGGAAGCAGTTTTATTGCATATAAAATCAAATTTTATAATAAAGGAGAAACAATCAAAACGGGACTCTTAAAAAACAAGCTTGACACTTGAGACTGAGAGACAGAGGTAAGAAGAGCTTTCATTTGTGCCTAAGCATTGTGAACATCGCATTGACTACTATGGGCAATACCCCTGAGGAGATAATGTATGAAAAGTGTGCCTGCTGTGGGCAACACATCTGAGTGGCTCATGTGTTAAACGTTTAGCTGTTGTAGGCAACATCCCTTACGAGCTAATGTAATAAAAGTAAAGCTGCTGTATTTAGCACCCTAGAGGAGGTCATGAATTAAAATGTGGCTACAGTGGGCAACACCCTTGAGGAGCTGATGTATGAAAAATATGCCTGCTGTGGGCAACACATCTAAGTGGCTTGTATGAAAAGGTTAGCTGTTGTCAGCAACATGCCTAAGGGGCTAATGTACTAAAAGTAAAGCTTCTGCATTTAGCACCCTTGAGGGGGGTCAGGTATTTAAAATATGGCTACTGTGGGCAACACCCCTGAGGAGCTGAAGTATGAAAAATATGACTGCTGTGGGCAACGCACCTGAGTGGCTCATGTGTCAAAATGTAGCTGCTGTTGGCAACATCTTTAGGGAGACCATGTACTAAAAGTAAGGATACTGTGGGAAACACCCCTGAGAGGCTTATGCATTAAGTGTATGGCAGTTGTGTCAACACCCCAGAGGAGCTTATGCATTAAATGTATGACTGTTGTGACAACACCCCTGAGGGACTTGTGCATTAAATGTATGACTGTTGTGACAACACCCCTGAGGGACTTGTGTATTAAATGTATTGCTGTTGTGACAACACCTCTGAGGGGCTTACTGTATGCATTAAATGTATTGCTGTTGTAAAAACACCCCTGAGAGGCTTATGTATTTAATGCATTTCTGTTGTGACAACTCCCCTGAGGGACTTATGCATTACATATGTGGCTGTTGTGACAACACCCCTGAGGGGCTTATGCATTAAATGCATTTCTGTTGTGATAACACCCCTGAGGGGCTTATGTATTAAATGTATTTCTGTTGTGACAACTCCCCTGAGGGACTTATGCATTAAATGTGTGGCTGTTGTGACAACACCCCTGAGGGGCTTATGCATTAAATTAATTTCTGTTGTGACAACACCCCTGAGGGGCTTATGCATTAAATGCATTTCTGTTGTGACAACACCCATGAGGGGCTTATCCATTAAAAATGTTTGACAATAAAAGTTGGAGTACTACTTAGATCAACTTGCAGGAATCCTTTATTTTTCTAACACACTTTAGAAAATGACAGGTGTAATCTGATTGGTTCCTGCAAGAAACATGTTTACTACCCCTGACAAATCAGGTCCTCTTGTTTACAGAATTCATAAAGCTTTATTATGCACTCACCAGACACTGGTTACAATATCTCCCCGTCACAAATCTCTTACAGTAACAGTCACCGCTAATCTGGTCACAGGGACCGTTACCCGCCACAATCCCACGAGGATCACATTGGCATGCTGGAAAATAAAAAAGAAGAAAAAAGGTTTGTAGGGTGCAAACACAAAAAACAGAGCTAAAAAAAACAAGAAGAAGGAAAACAAACAAGACACAAAAAGTGCAACATTGTATTTATATTTTCTACCTGTTACATTCTGATAGAAATTACCAAGCCCCACCCCCAAGCAACCTAAAGGAACCAGTACTGAAGAAGTATGCAAGTATCATTAGCGAGATCTCCTTCTGAAAATCCTGGTTGCCTAGTTTTTATGCTGACTCAATGTTTTCAGTATAAATTGAATCAAAGTAAGTAAGCAGGTTAGAAATCCTGACTTTTCTCCACGTTTTATGGTCTGCATGTTTTATCTAGGTCAACCACTTACACGGTATGAAAGCCTGGGCCCCATGGAACAAGAAACTCACCACTGATGAAGTAATATTAGATATACAGTATTAGTGATATGGGGGGGGGGGGGATGGGCAGAGTACTTACGCTGACACCCCAGAGGGTCGTTTCTGCTGAGCCCAAAGAAGTTTTCCTTGCAGCTGTCGCATCGCTCCCCTTTTACATTTTCCTTGCAGCGGCATTGCCCTGCGATCATACCAAGGTTGACGTTGGTGTGGCTGTCGCAGACCCCCCCATCCAAGGAGCCCACCGGATCACAGTCACAGGCTGCAAAATAAAACTGGAATTATTATTTTCACTGTCCAAGTATTTTCAAAAAACTTAAAGGGTTAATCCACCCTGAAACTCATATGTCAGGTTTTCTGGCAGATGATGAGGAGGGACCGGTGACATCTCTGCTCTGCACACTGGCTGTGTCCAATATGGGAAGCTGATACTCCCCCTGCTGGAGGTTTTTGTAATGTATTTTATATTATGGAAAGTGTAAGAGGAGGGGCTGGGACACACACTAAGGTTGGCGGGGACAACCGGAACTTCCAGGTAAGCAGGAACAGAGTCAGGGATTACAGCATTGATATTTTGCTTTTGGAGTAGTCAAGGCAAGTCAGCTCCACCTATAACTACATATTACTTTTGAGTGGACTGGCCTTTTAACAGACAGAAAAGCCACTCAAATAAGGGGAGATATAAAACATTAGTAGTTTTGGGGTGGCATTTTCCTTGAAGCGAGCCTGTACTTTGCCAATTCAGGACACAGCAACAGGTTTGTTTTAAAAGCCTCTCATGTATACATGTATGCCTGTACTTGCACTAATGCCACAGGTGGCCGGCACAAAGAGGGTCCAAAGGTTCAATATAATTCCAGCCTTGAAAGGGTTAATCTTCAATAGCACCACAGTCTGGCTGAATTGGCAATCGCAGAGACATTGCATGCGATTTGCATTGCGGTGTGAATCGCATGCGACCTCACACAGCGCACCAGTGTATACTGAGCCTGAAAGGGTTAATCTTCATTAGCACCACAACCTTGCTGCTCTTGCAACCAACAGGCACTGGAAATCGCAAACACACAAACAAGAGAGATGAGTGCACAGGCTCTGGTGCAATACCTTTTTAATAAAAAATAAAAAAAAAAGATAAAAATGCACTCACAAGAAAAATGAATCAGAGATTATCAATCACATCTCCCCACCATGTTACTATGTACCCAATCCTCTCTGCTGCCATATCCACACTGTCCGTTGGAGTTCCTATCAAGGGCGGTGAAAGGATTTGGTGCACAGTACTGTGGTGGGGAGATGTGATTGATAAGCCCTGATTCATTTTTCTTGTGAGTGCATTTTTATCTCGTTTCTTTTATCAAATAAAAAGGTATAGCACCAGAGCCTGTGCGCTCTTCTCTCTTGTTTGTGTGTTTGCGATTTCCAGTGCCTAATGGTTGCAAGAGCAGGAAGGTTGTGGTGCTATTGAAGATTAACCCTTTCAGACTCGGTTCACACTGGTGCGCTGTGTGTGATCGCATGCGATTCGCACCGCACTGCAGTGCAAATCACATGCCATGCCTGTGCGATGCAAATTCAGCCAGATCAAGCACAGCAGCGACTACATTCGATCCAGAACTGCTGCCATATCCACACTGTCAGTTGGAGCTCCTATCAAGGGCGGTGAAAGGATTTGGTGCACAGTACTGTGGTGGGGAGATGTGATTGATAAGCTCTGATTCATTTTTGTTGTGAGTGCATTTTTATCTAGTTTTTATAATAAAATAAAATGTATTGCAGCAGAGCCTGTGTGCTCTTATCTCTTGTTTTGCTTTAAAAGTGAAAGTTTAATCTGCTTATAATTTGCCCTCCCTGGTGCCCCCTTACCCCCCATCCCACTCTATAAACGTGTTAATGGTTTTTGGATTAAACCTTTCCACTTTCATTACATCATCCAGGGGCAGCCCGTCCATTAAGGGTGCATGGGTGCCGCCCCCCTGTCCATCACCGCCTCCACTATCCATGCATCCGGCCCCTTTCAGGACACAGGCGCATGCATTCCAATGGGGGGGGGGGGGCTGTTTTTTTGAAGCACCGATCAGAACCAGAGGCTCTAATAGGCTTCAATATAGGGTGGGCTCGGGTCGCACAGAGTGAGCTCCGAACCCACCCTGGTGCGTTACAACAGCGAATCAATATTCGCTGTTGTAACACTGATCCTTCTCCCGGCCCATCAGGAAGCGGGTTTTGACACATTGTACATTGCCAGAAAGGACAGGCGATCCTATTGGATGTTTAAGAGGAGAAGGGGAGGAGCTGGAAGCCGCCATGGAGGAGAGGACTCGGAGCGGAGCTGCTGCATGCTGCACCAAGCTACCTGCCACGATGGTTTAAGTGCCGGGCCAACAGGCAAACAGCAGGGGGGGGCGGGTGCCGCTCGGGGGGGATGGGTGATTGTTTGCCGCCCTCCTGGAGAGAAGCCCCTACAAGTGTGCAAGACTGAAGGGAAAATTAACTCACGGATGCAGGCCGTCTCTGCCCGGATATCAGACCAGGGGTTCAGGTAGTAGAAAGGTTTGCACAGCTCGCAGTTGCGCCCCATGGTGTTGTGGTGACAGTTGTCACATACGCCTCCGCTCACCCCTCCGGTGGCCAGATACACCGCCATGTCAAAGTGGCACTTTGTGGAGTGATTGTTACAGTTGCATCCTGGAAGACATAAAACAGGATCACCAATTATTTCCCGTGCCCGGCGCTGGCGGCATTGGAGCGCGATCGGCCGAGGGAAGGCGTACTTTTGCAGGAATGGGGGTTGTCGGGTTCCGCTGGTCTCCAGGGAAGATCGTGGAAGAAGTCCTGGCACAGCTCACAGTTCAGACCCACCGTGTGATGTTTGCAGACACATCGGCCGTGGATCTGGAAGAGACAGCGGGTGGGAATTAGTTTTGTCTCGGTACAGCAAAACGCGTCAGTAATTTTCAGCCCCATCAGTAGAATTCCCCAGGCTATAGATGTGCAACAAGGTTGGTGGGCCTCTGAAAAGCGATCTGCGTTTGGCATTTGACAGGCAGTAAGTAGGCAATATGACACCTACTAACCCCCTACTTTAAAGCATTATTAAACCCAAAAGAAAATATTTATTAAAGGTTTTAGGTGTCAGGAGTATGTATAATACAGAGTGCAGGTGTCAGAATTAAGTATCATATAGGGTGTAGGTGTCAGGAGTATGTATAATACAGGATATACTGTAGGTGTCAGGAGTATGTAATGTGCATAGTCAGTGTAGGTGTCAGGAGTATGCAACATAAATAGCCAGATTCAGAGAGAGTTACGCCGGCGTATCAGTAGATACACCGACGTAACTCGGAATCTAAGCCGTCTTAAGTTTAAGTGTATTCTCAAACTGAGATACACTTAAACCTAGCTAAGATACGACGGCCTGCGCCGTCGTATCTTAGGGTGCAATTTTTCTGCTGGCCGCTAGGTGGCGCTTCCGTTGAGGTCGGCGTAGAATATGTAAATGACTAGATACGCCGATTCACAAACGTACGTGCGCCCGTCGCAGTAAAGATACGCCGTTTACGTAAGGCGTTTTCCGGCGTAAAGTTAGTCGAACAAATAGCTGGCCTAGTCAATGTTAAGTATGGCCGTCGTTCCCGCGTCGAAATTTGAAAATTTTACGTCGTTTGCGTAAGTTGGCCGTGAATGGGGCTGGACGTAATTAACGTTCACGTCGAAACCAATACGTCCTTGCGGCATACTTTGGAGCAATGCACACTGGGATATGTCCACGGACGGCGCATGCGCCATTCGTAAAAAACGTCAATCACGTCGGGTCACAAGTAATTTACATAAAACACGCCCCCCACATCCTCATTTGAATTAGGCGCGCTTACGCCGGCCCATTCACGCTACTCCACCGTAACTTAGGAGGCAAGTGCTTTGTGAATACAGCACTTGCCTCTCTGACTTACGGCGGCGTAGTGTAAATATGATACGCTACGCCGCCGCAAAGATACACACATGTACCTGAATCTAGCTAACAGAGTGTAAGTGTCAATTGTATGTATTATAAAGAGTGCAGGTGTCAGGAGTATGTATAATACATAGTGAAGGTGTCAGGAGTATATATCATAGTGAGTGCAGGTGTCAGGAGTATGTATAATACATAGTGAAGGTGTCAGGAGTATATATCATAGTGAGTGTAGGTGTCAGGAGTATGTATAATGCAGAGTGTAGGTGTCAGGATTATGTATCATAGAGAGAGTAGGTGTCAGGTGTATGTATAAAACAGAGTGTAGGTGTCAGGAGTATATAATGTGCAGAGTCAGTGTAGGTGTCAGGAATATGCAACATACATTTTTTGCATGGGGGTCAGCGCAGTAGTATATGTGTTGCATATACAAATATACATATTTTTTACCACTGCACCTCCTGTGAAATTTAGGGACGGCGCATGCGCAGTTCATTCGGCATGGGGACGCGCTTCATTTAAATGAAACACGCCCCCTACTCGCCGATTTGAATTAGGCGCCCTTACGCCGCGAGAGATAGACTACTCCGCCGTAACTTTCGGCGCAAATTCTTTGTGGATTCGAAGTTTAAAAATGTAAGTTACAGCGGCGTAGCGTATCTCCCATACGCTGCGCCGGTGCAGATCTCTGTGGATCTGCCCCTATATGCATAGCCTGCACCGGCTGCTTCGACCCTGAGGAGGGGCTTATTCACATCGATCCACCTGGAGTGGTAATCCCCTTTCCCCACTCATGACATAAGTTGTATTCAATTACCATTCCTTCCACTCCTCCTTCAATCCCTTCCACAGGGGAGCACTCCGAGGCATGTCCGTAACAGAAGCAGCTCCCACGGACCACCAACTCGTACACCGAGTAATAATACTTCTGTAGGACTTCTGCCCTCTGATCCAACAGGTTGTCCCCCAACGTGTGAAGCTTGGTGAAATTGATCCTCAAGTTCGTAATCTGAAGGAGCTCTGTAGAAAACAGACCAAGAGTTTTACCAAGAGAGCATTTTACGGCTTTCCAATACATCCTTCCCATTGTAAAATGCAACGTGTTGGGGGCGTCTGAGATTTTGGTTGGATTTATTTTGGGGTTCTTGTAAATTCATGACTATTACTAGTGTACCACACTCCCGTAGGAGCTGCTGGTAAATGCAATCCTATCTCCCCTCTTATGCCTTGTACACACGATCGGAATTTCCGATGGAAAAAGTCAGGCAGAATTTTCTCGTTGGATATTCCAACCGTGTGTGTGCCCTGTGACAGACTCACCCGGGACATCCCCGGACCCCTGTGACAGACTCACCCGGGACATCCCTGGACCCTCTTATGTCTCTTACGGAGGCGCAGCTTACCGTTTTTACGCTACGCCTCCGTAAATTACGTGCGCTACGCTTCATTCACGAAGCAGTAGCTCCGTAATTTGCGCGGGCGCTCCGTAAAAATGGCCGGCGTAAGCACGCGTAATTAAAATGATCCCGTAGGGGGCGTGGATCATTTAAATTAGGCGCGTTCCCGCGCCGAACGTAGTGTGCATGCTCCGTCGGGAAACTTTCCCGACGTGCATTGCGGTAAATGACGTCGCAAGGACGTCATTTGCTTCAACGTGAACGTAAATGGCGTCCAGCGCCATTCACCATTCACTTACGCAAACGACGTAATTTTTAAAAATCGCGACGCGGGAACGACGGGTATACTTAGCATTGGCTGCCCCTGCTAATAGCATGGGCAGCCTTACGCAAAAAAACGACGAACACAAACGACGTAAAATGCGCGTACGGTTGTGAATCGGCGTGAGTATGCAATTTGCATACTCTACGCTGACCACTACGGGAACGCCACCTAGCGCCCATCGTAAGAATGCAGCCTACGATACGACGGCATAAGAGCCTTATGCCAGTCATATCTTAGGCTGCAGTCGGCGTATCGAGCTTTCTGAATACAGAAAAGTCGATACGCCGGCGCAACTAAGCAATTGCGCTGTGTATCTATGGATACGCAGACGCAATTGCTTACTGAATCTACCCCACTGTTGGGACACATACTGTTAGATGTTAATGCCATCACCTCCAGCCATCTGTCTGTTCTCTGTGCTTATTGACCCTGCTAGTGTGTGAAGATGTCCTGTGTTTACACTTATGATAATGTGTATTGTATAGCAGGTGAGCGAGGAGACGTGACGTCTACCATGAAAGGTCATATCTATGAGTAGCCTAGTCTGGGTAAATGATTAGTTAATTAGCTCATGTTAATGTATGTTCTGGTTACCTCCTCTTTAACTGTATATAAGATTTTATACATGGTTCTAATAAACACTCCGGCCCAGATTCTCAAAGGGCTTACGACGCCGCAGCGCCATGTATGCCGTCGTAAGTCCTAATCTGGGCCGTCGTATCTATGCGACTGATTCTTAGAATCAGTTACGCATAGATATCCTTTCGATCTGACAGGCGTAAGTCTCTTACACCGTCGGATCGTAACTGCAATTTTTTTTCCCCCCACTAGGTGGCGCTTCCGTCGATTTCCCCGTCGAGTATGCAAATTAGCTAGATACGCAAATTCCCGAACGTACGCGCGCCCGACGCAGTAAAGTTACGACGTTTACGTTAGGCTTTTCCCGGCGTAAAGTTGCCCCTGGGTATATGAGGCACAGCCAATGTTAAGTATGGACGTCGTTCACGCGTCGAAAATTTATGAAATTACGTCGTTTGCGTAAGTTGTCCGTGAATGGTGCTGGACGTAATTTACGTCCACGTCAAAACCAATGACGTCCTTGCGACGTCATTTAGAGCAATGCACGCTGGGATCTTTTAGGGACGGCGCATGCGCAGTTCGTTCGGCGCGGGGACGCGCTTCATTTAAATGAAACACGCCCCCTACCCGCCGAATTTTAATTCCGCCGGGTGATTTACGCTACGCCGCCGCAACTTTACAGGCAAGTGCTTTGTGAATATAGCACTTTCCTGAAAAACTTGCGGCGGCGTAACGTAAATGAGATACGTTACGCCCGCCCATTTTTACGCCCATCTACGAGAATCTGCCCCTAAGAGACCTACCTTGTATCTCCAAACTGTAGGGATCTTCTACTTTGATAGCTGGATCAAGGACTTTGAAAATCACCTGGAAAAAAAAAGGAACAGCTCATTCGATGATAAACTATTTTTTGTTTGTTTTGGAAGAGTTCCTATTCCATTTTCATAATGTATGTTATAATTGTATAGCTTTTGTCCCTGATTGTCTTCAGAGCCCATCACTCTGGAAGTTGGGCTATAGAAAAGTATTAAAGTGGAAGGGACAATGGACCAATCAGCATCATCTGATATCATTTTAATAAATCAGCTTGGGTGGGTGAATCAGAAATATATATATAGCTGTATATTCTTTAAACCTCTTGGCAGCTCCTATGTTTGCTGCCCTGGAATCAGCGCCGTCTTTAACACAGGGCAAAAGGGGCAGCTGCCCCAGGCCCAGTCACTGTTGTGGGGCAGCTGCCCCGGTCCCAGTCATTGTTGTGGGGCAGCTGCCCCGGTCCTAGTCATTGTTGTGGGGCAGCTGCCCCGGTCCTAGTCATTGTTGTGGGGCAGCTGCCCCGGTTCTAGTCATTGTTGTGGGGCAACTGCCCCGGTCCTAGTCATTGTTGTGGGGCAGCTGCCCCGGTCCTAGTCATTGTTGTGGGGCAACTGCCCCGGTCCTAGTCACTGTTGTGGGGCAGCTGCCCCGGTCCTAGTCATTGTTGTGGGGCAGCTGCCCCGGTCCTAGTCATTGTTGTGGGGCAGCTGCCCTGGTCCCAGTCATTGTTGTGGGGCAGCTGCCCCGGTCCTAGTCATTGTTGTGGGGCAGCTGCGTTTTGCCCCAGGGTCCAATCAATATTAAAGACGGCCCTGCCTGGAATTGCCCATGAATTGCTGGTTTCATGGTGGTAAACACTGACCTCTCCTTCCGTGGACGGTTCAATATCTGAGTATCTCTGATCACAAATCACGTCATCAATCTTCTGCAAGGCATGAACCGGGACCCCGGGGAACATTTTGGTGCAATTGTAGGAGAAATACCGATATACTTTCCAAGTGCGCCCAAAATCTGCCGACCTCTCGATCAGCATGCCGGCCGGTCGGAACGTCTGTGGAAAACATAAAGGCGACTCATTTAGGAAGGTTCTGCAATGTACTGCTATGGTTCAATCATAAACCTGCTAAACTGCAGTCAGGGAGTCTGTATCTGGTCGCATGCGGTATTGCATGCCATTGAAGTCAATGCGGAACAAATTAGTTTCCATTGGGGTAGATTCAGGTACGGGCGCGCACTACTACGGAGGCGCAGCGTATCGTTTTTACGCTACGCCTCCGTAAATTACTTGAGCTACGCTTCATTCACGAAGCATTTGCTCTGTAATTTGCGGGGACGTTTCGTAAAAGTGGCCGGCGTAAGCGCGCGTAATTTAAATGATCCCGTAGGGGGCGTGGATCATTTAAATTAGGGGCGTTCCCGCGCCGAACGTAGTGCGCATGCTCCGTCGGGAAACGTTCCCGACGTGCATTGCGGTAAATGACGTCGCAAGGACGTCATTTGCTTCGACGGGAACGTAAATGGCGTCCAGCGCCATTCACGATCCACTTACGCAAACGACGCAAATTTCGAAAAACGCGACGCGGGAACGACGTCCATAGTTAGCATTGGCTGCGCCTCCTAATAGCAGGAGCAGCCTTACGACGGAAGCGCCGTACGCAAACGACGTAAACTGCATACGCAGGGCTCGCGTAGGGTTGTGAATCGGCGTTAGTATGCAATTTGCATACTATACGCTGACCACTACGGGAACGCCACCTAGCGGCCAGCGTCAGAATGCAGCCTAAGATACAACGGCATAAGAGCCTTATGCCAGTCATATCTTAGGCCCCGTACACACCATAGAATCCATCCGCAGATAAATCCCAGCAAATGGGTTTCAGCGGATAGATCCTATGGTGTGTACACGCCAGCGGATCTTTTTCCGCGGATATATCTCCCCTGGGATGGATTCCAGCAGATCGGATATTCGCTGACATGCACAACAAATCCATCTGCTGGAATCCATCCCAAAGGATGGATCCGCTGGTCTGTACAGACTCACCGAATCCATCCGTCCAAAGGGATCCCCCGCATGCGTCGTAATGATTTGACGCATGCGTGGAATTCCTTATATGACAGCGTCGCGCACGTCGCCGCGTCATAATCGCGGCGACGGCGCGACACGTCATCGCAAGAGGATTTCGGCGCAGATTTCAATGCGATGGTGAGTACACACCATCGCATGAAAATCCGCCGAAATCCACGAGAGGATTTATCCGCGGAAACGGTCCGCTGGACCGTATTCGCGGATAAATTCTATCGTGTGTATGGGGCCTGAGGCTACAGTCGGCGTATCGAGCTTTCTGAATACAGAAAGTCGATACGCCGGCGCTACTTAGCAATTACGCTGCGTATCTATGGATACGCAGGCGTAATTGCTACCTGAATCTACCCCATTGATTTTAATGGGGAAACTCGCTTTAATATGCTTTAAACAGACAAAAAAGATTTAAAAACATCTTGAGAAATACTGACAAGGTCATTAATGTTGAGATATATGTAAACTCAACCCTAGGACGGGAAGTTGTGTTATTGGTAGGATCACCGGGTGAAAAAAAGGGGGAGAAAAGAAAGACAGAAAAAATGGAGAAATTGTAATCTGCAATATATTTCATTTTTGTACTTTAAGGTCACCACTTTATTTATTTATTTAAAAAAGTGACAGGTCCTCTTTAATTGACGGTACCTTGAATTTCAGGATGAGATGCGTAAAATGGAATTCTGCTTCCAAATCGAGCCGAATGCTCACTGTTTCCACTCCTAAAAACAAGGACATCCAATAATTAAAGGAACACATGTGAAAAGAACGTATTGTGCTTTGGCATATACAGTATTTTTCATTACGGCTGAAAAATGAAATATTACAAATATTTTATTCTTTTGGCATGTGTGAGAATACTGCAAAAAAACATTAAGTCTTTTCATTTTCAGCCATCAGGTACAGTTGTCGGCTCCTTTTCCTTTTGCCAGATAAATGTCACCTACTTTGCCGACAATTACCTGTTCTTTACATAGCTCAATAGCACAAGCTTCAATCACAACGATCACGTGATCTTAGGCCGTGCCCCCTCCTCCTGGCATCATAAACCTCTTAAGGGGCCAGGAGGCGTCGGCGCAAAGAGGTTCAGCTCCTATATTAGCATAAGGGGCGGAGCACATCTCTGTACAGAATGGCATGGGGCCCAGTCCTGCCCGGTGTTTTCTCTTTTGATTGACAGCTGCATGTGGCCAGTAAAAGAGCAGAAAAAAGTGATTGGGAGAAATACAACTACCCTATTAAGAATAAAAAAAATTATCACCCCAGTTGTAGCATCCCTTCCTTACAATTGTAGCACCCCTTCCCTCCAACTGTAGCATCCCTTCCTTCCAATTGTAGAACCCCTTCCTTCCAATTGTAGCACCCCTTCCTTCCAATTGTAGAACCCCTTCCTTCCAATTGTAGCACCCCTTCCTTCCAATTGTAGCACCCCTTCCTTCCAGTTGTAGCACCCCTTCCTTCCAATTGTAGAACCCCTTCCTTCCAATTGTAGCACCCCTTCCCTCCAATTGTAGCACCCCTTCCTTCCAATTGTAGAACCCCTTCCTTCCAATTGTAGCACCCCTTCCTTCCAGTTGTAGCACCCCTTCCTTCCAATTGTAGAACCCCTTCCTTCCAATTGTAGAACCCCTTCCTTCCAATTGTAGCACCCCTTCCTTCCAGTTGTAGCACCCCTTCCTTCCAATTGTAGAACCCCTTCCTTCCAATTGTAGCACCCCTTCCTTCCAATTGTAGCACCCCTTCCCTCCAATTGTAGCACCCCTTCCTTCCAATTGTAGCACCCCTTCCTTCCAGTTGTAGCACCCCTTCCTTCCAATTGTAGCACCCCTTCCTTCCAATTGTAGCACCCCTTCCCTCCAATTGTAGCACCCTTCCTTTCAGTTGTAGCACCCCTTCCCTCAAATTGTAGCACCCCTTCCCTCCAATTGTAGCACCCCTTCCTTCCAGTTGTAGCACCCCTTCCTTCCAGTTGTAGCACCCCTTCCCTCCAATTGTAGCACCCCTTCCCTCCAATTGTAGCACCCCTTTCTTCCAATTGTAGCACCCCTTCCTTCCAGTTATAGCACCCCTTCCCTCCAATTGTAGCACCCCTTCCTTCCAGTTGTAGCACCCCTTCCTTCCAGTTGTAGCACCCCTTCCCTCCAATTGTAGCACCCCTTCCTTCCAATTGTAGCACCCCTTCCCTCCAATTGTAGCACCCCTTTCTTCTAATTGTAGCACCCCTTCCTTCCAGTTGTAGCACCCCTTCCCTCCAATTGTAGCACCCCTTCCCTCCAATTGTAGAACCCCTTTCCTCCAATTGTAGAACCCCTTCCTTCCAATTGTAGCACCCCTTCCTTCCAATTGTAGCACCCCTTCCCTCCAATTGTAGCACCCCTTTCTTCCAATTGTAGCACCCCCTTCCTTCCAGTTATAGCACCCCTTTCTTCCAATTGTAGCACCCCTTCCTTCCAGTTGTAGCACCCCTTCCTTCCAGTTGTAGCACCCCTTCCCTCCAATTGTAGCACCCCTTCCCTCCAATTGTAGCACCCCTTTCTTCCAATTGTAGCACCCCTTCCTTCCAGTTATAGCACCTCTTCCCTCCAATTGTAGCACCCCTTCCTTCCAGTTGTAGCACCCCTTCCTTCCAGTTGTAGCACCCCTTCCCTCCAATTGTAGCACCCCTTCCTTCCAATTGTAGCACCCCTTCCCTCCAATTGTAGCACCCCTTTCTTCTAATTGTAGCACCCCTTCCTTCCAGTTGTAGCACTCCTTCCCTCCAATTGTAGCACCCCTTCCCTCCAATTGTAGCACCCCTTCCCTCCAATTGTAGCACCCCTTCCTTCCAGTTGTAGCACCCCTTCCTTCCAGTTGTAGCACCCCTTCCCTCCAATTGTAGCACCCCTTCCTTCCAATTGTAGCACCCCTTCCCTCCAATTGTAGCACCCCTTTCTTCTAATTGTAGCACCCCTTCCTTCCAGTTGTAGCACCCCTTCCCTCCAATTGTAGAACCCCTTTCCTCCAATTGTAGAACCCCTTCCTTCCAATTGTAGCACCCCTTCCTTCCAATTGTAGCACCCCTTCCCTCCAATTGTAGCACCCCTTTCTTCCAATTGTAGCACCCCCTTCCTTCCAGTTATAGCACCCCTTTCTTCCAATTGTAGCACCCCTTCCTTCCAGTTGTAGCACCCCTTCCTTCCAGTTGTAGCACCCCTTCCCTCCAATTGTAGCACCCCTTCCCTCCAATTGTAGCACCCCTTTCTTCCAATTGTAGCACCCCTTCCTTCCAGTTATAGCACCCCTTCCCTCCAATTGTAGCACCCCTTCCTTCCAGTTGTAGCACCCCTTCCTTCCAGTTGTAGCACCCCTTCCCTCCAATTGTAGCACCCCTTCCTTCCAATTGTAGCACCCCTTCCCTCCAATTGTAGCACCCCTTTCTTCTAATTGTAGCACCCCTTCCTTCCAGTTGTAGCACTCCTTCCCTCCAATTGTAGCACCCCTTCCCTCCAATTGTAGCACCCCTTCCTTCCAGTTGTAGCACCCCTTCCTTCCAGTTGTAGCACCCCTTCCCTCCAATTGTAGCACCCCTTCCTTCCAATTGTAGCACCCCTTCCCTCCAATTGTAGCACCCCTTTCTTCTAATTGTAGCACCCCTTCCTTCCAGTTGTAGCACCCCTTCCCTCCAATTGTAGAACCCCTTTCCTCCAATTGTAGCACCCCTTCCTTCCAATTGTAGCACCCCTTCCCTCCAATTGTAGCACCCCTTTCTTCCAATTGTAGCACCCCCTTCCTTCCAGTTATAGCACCCCTTCCCTTCAATTGTAGCACCCCCTTCCTTACAATTGTAGCACCCCTTCCCTCCAACTGTAGCATCCGTTCCCTCTTCGCACCCTTCTAACACAGAGGAAGGGACTAAGGGGTTGATATACTAAAGGCAAATAGGCTGTGCAAATAGACTGTCCAAGTGCAGTTGCCCCAGAGCTTAGTAAATGAGATAAAGCTTCACTTTACAAAGAATACCCAATCACCTGCCAGGGGGAAAAAAACAGCATTTTTGCCTGCACATGATTGGATGATGGAAGTCAGCAGAGCTTCTGCTCATTTACTAAGCTCTGGAGCAACTGCACATTGCAAAGTTCACAGTCTATTTGCATTTAGTAAATCACCCCCTAAGTGTAGCACCCTCCTAGTTAGGTGCTAGGATTAGGTAAGTTTAGTTGTGGCTTACTGTACCCAGTGGAGCTACATGTCGTTGTTGGGTAAATTTAGTGTCAACACACTGTAACTAGTGTGGCTGTGTTGATTATTCTGGTCTGTTCTATGTTTCAGTGGTTGCAGTATTGACTGCTTTTCCCTGGCTGGTCCCAAAATATTGTGGAAGTTAGTGTGCAGGGAGAGTCTAATCAGAAGGTGAATATTCATACAGCCCTGGCCAATCCCTGGGGAGAGGTGCCCTGATGGTGTCTGGGAGTCTGTATAAATACTCTGAGACAGAGAGCAGCCAGGTCTTTTTCTCTGAGAAGGAGATCACAATCTAGGGGGCTGGAAGCCCCTAGACATTTGCACTGCCGAAAAATGTGTTTGTTTTCGTTTCATTTGTTTGTTTGTTTTTTGGAATTTCGAAAATTCGAAAATTCGGAATTAGAAAATTTCAATATTAGGACATTCGAAAATTCGGAATTCGGAAATTCGAAAATTCAAAATTTGACAATTTGGAATTTCGAAAATAAGAAAGTAAAATCCGAAAATTAGAAAGAACAAAAATCCGAAAATTCTGAATAATAACAAACTAACTAACTAACTAATAATAACTATTAAATTATTGGTATTGGAATTTCCTTTCAAATTTGGCTGTTAGTAAACGTAACAAATACGAATTTACGAATATGAAGTTACGAATTATCCGAAATATAGAATGCTGCATCTAAACAAATGGAACAAAACAAAATAATAATAATAATAATAATACGTTTTTAGTATTATTATTGTTATTTATTATTATTATTATGTTCCATTCATTTAGATACGGCATTCGTTATTATGGATAAGTCGTAACTTCGGATTAATTCGTATTTGTTACGTTCACTAACAGCCAAATTTCATATACCATATACAAATTTGAAATACTTATAATTTAATAGTTAGTAACAGTTACCGTATTTTCCGGCGTATAAGACGACTTTTTGCATCTAAAATCATGCCCCAAAAGTCTGGGGTCGTCTTATACTGTCTTGGACAAGAGGACATCCATGATAGGCGGAACACTAAACAGAGGCTCTGCTGGGAAAATTAGTATTCTGCCTATCACGGAACAGCCTGAGGAGGAGGCGCGGCTTTTAAATGAATGGATGCCCGCAGCCTGAGAAACTCTGCAAACAGGAGAAGGTAGGAAGATCGTCGAGGCAGGCATAATGGCACAGTGAGGCAGGCATAATGGCACAGTGAGGCAGGCATATTGGCACAGTGAGGCAGGCATATTGGCACAGTGAGGCAGGCATACTGGCACAGTGAGGCAGGCATACTGGCACAGTGAGGCAGGCATACTGGCACAGTGAGGCAGGCATAATGGCACAGTGAGGCAGGCATACTGGCACAGTGAGGCAGGCATAATGGCACCGTGAGGCAGGCATAATGGCACAGTGAGGCAGGCATACTGGCAAAGTGAGGCAGGCATAATGGCACAGTGAGGCATGTACAATGGCACAGTAAGGCAGGCATAATGGCACAGTGAGGCATGTACAATGGCACAGTAAGACAGGCATACTGGCACAGTGAGGCAGGCATACTGGCACAGTGAGGCAGGCATACTGGCACAGTGAGGCAGGCATAATGGCACAGTGAGGCAGGCATACTGGCACAGTGAGGCAGGCACACTGGCACAGTGAGGCAGGCATAATGGCACAGTGAGGCAGGCATAATGGCACAGTGAGGCAGTCTTAATGGCACAGTGAGGCAGGCATATCGGCAAAGTGAGGCAGGCATAATGGCACAGTGAGGCAGGCATAATGGCACAGTGAGGCAGGCATACTGGCAAAGTGAGGCAGGCATACTGGCACAGTGAGGCAGGCATAATGGCACAGTGAGGCATGTATAATGGCACAGTGAGGGGTCGTCTTATACAGTGAGTATATCCCAAAACCAGCATTTTAGCTGGAAAATTAGGGGGTCGTCTTATACGCCGGCAAATACGGTAAGTTGTTATTATTTCAGATTTTCGGATTTTCATTCTTATTTCTGAATTTCCGAATTTTCAGATTTCCAAATTTTTCTGTGTATCCCGACTGCCGCAATTTAGGTAGAACGCTGATAAGTTACATTTTTTCCTTTCTATCTTGGTAAAATGTTTGTCTCCAGGGCCATTAATTGAAGGCTTGTGGCTTCTAAAATGCAGCACCTGCGGTTGGGGGGATAAAGATAACTTCCTTTCCTAATAACTGACAGTTCTGTAACACTGGAGGGCAATGTATGAAACAAAGGATCTTCACAATGTTGGGGAATTAAGTGTCCTTTAATGTCTTTACTCCCTTCTGTTTTCCACAGTTTTTAAAAATATTCACAATATCAGAAGTTCAATCAACCCCATGGGCGTCCGCTGAAATTTTTTCGGGGGGGGGCGCTTCCGCAGCGGCAATACGCATTTAACCCTTTCTTCAAACGCTAGCAAGGGTTAAAAGTACCCTGCTATCGGCCAAATAGCGCAGCTAAAACCGATAACGCAGCCGCTAGGTGTCGCCTCCGTTGTTTTCCCGATCGAGTATGCAAATTAGCAAAATACGTGAATTCCTGAACGTAAAATGCAGAATGCAAATTAGCAAAATACGTGAATTCCTGAACGTACGCGTGGTCGATGCAGTGAAGATATGACGTTTACGTTAGATTTGCAACGCGTAAAGTTGCCCCTGCTATATGAGGGGCAACCAATGTTAAGTATGGGGCCATTTACGTTCGCGTCAAAACCAATGACGTCCTTGCGACGTAATTTAGCACAATGCACGTCGGGAAATTTTAGGGACGGCGCATGCGCAGTACGTTCGGCGCGGGAACGCGCCTAATTTAAATGATCCACGCCCCCTACCCGGATCATTTGAATTAGGTGGGGCTTGCGCCGCGGGATTTACGCTACGCCGCCGCAACTTTACAGGCAAGTGCTTTGTGAATCAAGCACTTGCCCGTAAAACTTGCGGCGGCGTAACGTAAATGAGATACGTTACGCCGCCGCAGAGATGCGGCGATCTACGAGAATCTGCCCCTACCTCTTTGTGAAAGTCTTCCCTTTCATTTAACTAGTTCCTTAAATTGTCGGATTTCCAACTCGGGTTCCACTTTATCTGCAGGTTGCCCGGGGGCACCAGAAGGGGTTAATGGCGTGGCTAGGAGCCAGGAGACTGCTCGCCGCCTGCCCAGCGCGGTCCATTGATACTTCGATCGTATTTGGTCTGCTGGGCTTTTGTGTTGGCAAGTGTTTAATGACATGCAAATTTATGCAAATAGGCTTTTAATACGGAGATTTAGAGCAATTAAAAGCAATTTATTACCGTTTTCAAAGGAGGTAAGCTCTGTCTGTGTCACGCCAACCCGTTCAATCATTCGGGGCCCCATAGTTGGTGTTTAGGAAGGAATAAAACAAATGACAGCAAATTGGGTGGGCAAATCAGAGTTCATTGTTTAGTAACTTTTTTTGGCTACTGTGTGTGACTACAGGGATGCTGGGGGAGGTGGGGGGAATGGCAGTATCACCAAAAAGAGAGCTATGGCTATGGCTGCACTTTCAGTTTTCTCTTCGCCCCCCTGCCAAGTTCCACAAATACCAATTGATCCTGCCAGTTAAGTTCACCCAATGCAGCTTCCTGTGATCGGGTGGCAACGATGCTGCAAAGCTCCTGAATTCAGAGCAGCGTTGTCACTCTCATGTAGGCTGTGCCTGCTTGCACTGCAGTGGGAGGAGAATGGGGCGTGGCTATTTTTGGCTAAGATCAAGGGGCCAGATTCACGTAGAAGTGCGGCGGCGTAACGTATCGTAGATACGTTGCACCGCCGCAAGTTTTCATCGCAAGTGCCTGATTCACAAAGCACTTGCAATGAAAACCTACGCCGGCGGCCTCCGGCGTAAGCCCGCGTAATTCAAAGGGGCGTGTGCCATTTAAATTAGGTGCGCTCCCGCGCCGGACCTACTGCGTGTGCTCTGTTTCGAAATTCCCGCCGTGCTTTGCGCGAAGTGACGTCATTTTTTCGAACGGCGACGTACGTAGCGTACTTCCGTATTCCCGGACGTCTTACGCAAGAAGGAAAAAATTTCAAATTTCGGCGCGGGAACGACGGCCATACTTTATACAGCACATACGTGTGCTGTGTAAAGTTAGGGCACCAAAAACGACGACTAACGTTGCGACGGGAAACTAGACTAGCAGCTACGTAGCGAATGCGAAAAACCGTTGTGGATCGCCATAACTCCTAATTTGCATACCCGACGCTGGTTTACGACGCAAACTCCCCCCAGCGGCGGCCGCGGTATTGCATTCTAAGATCCGACAGTGTAAAACAATTACACCTGTCGGATCTTAGGGATATCTATGCGTAACTGATTCTATGAATCAGTCGCATAGATACTCTGAGAGATACTCCGTTGTATCTCTTTTGTGAATCTGGGCCAAGGCTTCTCTGCCTTTTGGCTAAGATCAAGTGTAGTATCTGTTCTTATCAGTTGCCAGTAGGGGGCGCTCTGCTAACCGTCCTGAGTACACGTCGAGGTGGAAAGGGATGGCGGTTGGCAGATGCTAAACCTGCTGGCGTGGAGGTGGAAGCCTTCTGATTTGGACGGAGAAACATGAGGTCGAAGCTGAGGGGCCCGGGCCCCTGGCCTTTGGCCTGGATTTGGTGGTGCCTGCCCCGGTCAGTTGTTCGGGAGAGAACACTAGCTCCTCCTTGCCCTTGGGGGGAGCGGTTAGTATTTCCCGAATGTGATTAGGTGGGAGGGATGGGAGTAGTGGGAGGAGCCTATTGGCGTGGGCTCTCCCCAATCTCTCAGAGCTCCTACCTTCCTGGCTGGGAAGGGTGCTGTTGGTCGGGGCTGTGTGTTAAACGGACTCTTCTGTGGAACTCATTCACAGGAGGACATTGACAGTGCCTGGCGGGTGCTGTGTTGCTTTAAAGACGCTTTATGGTACGCCAGGAACCGCCGCGTACACCACCGGCAGAGGATGTCCATCGAGGACTGTCGCAGACTGACCTTCAGTCTGCTGAGAGACTATACCTTGATGGACTTTAAGGAGGAAGAGGACGTCTGAAGATTTCCCCTTCCCCTGACATTGACATTTCTTGACACGCTTTTTTGAACTACTGTTTTCAGGGTAATGCGGCGTCATGCACGATGTGATGTTTCGGGGTTTCACAACTCTGCGCAACACATCAGGCATCATACCGCAGAATGGGTTGAATGAATGTAATTTAATTGTATGCTTGCAACTGTATTGATATGTAGTGTATTTATGCGCTGCGTCGCAGTACAGAGAATGTACCCTGTTGAAAGTATTTGATTTTTGTATATTTGCTTGGCAAAATAAACTTAAATATTGCCCTCTAGTTGATTCCTCACCGTTCTCGGATTGCCACCATGTCTTCTCTCCATCGGGTCCTGTCAGGTAAATGACATTTTGAATCCTGTGGCTCCCCCTTTGGTTGGGCACCCGGGAGTCACAGAGGAAACATTTCTCCGATTCCTTTAATGCAAAAAAATTGATAATTAAAATAAAATAATTCCTACAGACATGGGCAGAGTTTTTATATTTCTAGACGATATTAGCAAAGATTTATAATGACAGGAAAATAGACGGGTGCCAGGTGTCTGGAGATTTCAAGGGGTATGAATACTTTTTCAAGGCGCTGTATAGAGTGTCACTAAGGCTGTAGAGAAAAAGTTTTTTAGCTTAACATCGTCTTTAAATCCTCCGTCGGGTAGGAGCGGTTCTTCTTATACTGGATGTATTATTGGTTGTTTGCCCCCCGGAGTTCAGCTTTAGTTTTCTTCAGGTATCAGCGGACAAAGCGGCATTGTACCTGCGGAGGATTTGTGCCCGGGCTCTCAGATAAAGCGTTGGCGCGGATTTCTGGTTGGCATTTCTGTTATCATTCTGATTAGGACCGGCCGGGAATGTGTCTCCAAGGACAGGACTATAATGAGATCTGTGTGTCTGGGGGGGGGGGGAGGGCGATACTGACGGGACGGGGAGGAAACAATTACTTGATGGACAGTAAGACTCTGCCGCGGTTTTAACCACTTTCTGCCCATAGCATACACTATAGCAGAGGTCTCCAAACTACGGCCTGGGGGCCAGATGTGGCCCTTTGCTTGATTTTATCTGGCCCTTGGGGTGCTTTTTTATTCATTGGCACCGATGATGGGCCAGAATTCCTCCCAATGACCCCAATGATGGGGCAGAATTCCTCCCAATGACCCCAATGATGGGGCAGAATTCCTCCCAATGACCCCCAATGATGGGCCAGAATTCCTCCCAATGATGGGGCAGAATTCCTCCCAATGATGGGGCAGAATTCCTCCCAATGACACCAATGATGGTGTCATTGGGAGGAATTCCTCCCAATGATGGGGCAGCATTCCTCCCAATGACCCCAATGATGGGGCAGAATTCCTCCCAATGATGGGGCAGCATTCCTCCCAATGACCCCAATGATGGGGCAGAATTCCTCCCAATTACCCCAATGATGGGGCAGAATTCCTCCCAATGACTCCAATGATGGGGCAGAATTCCTCCCAATGACCCCAATGATGGGGCAGAATTTCCTCCCAATGATGGGGCACAATTCCTCCCAATGACACCAATGATGGGGCAGAATTCCTCCCATGACACCAATGATGGGGCACAATTCCTCCCAATGATGGGGCAGAATTCCTCCCAATGACACCAAAGATGGGGCAGAATCCCTCCAAATGACACCAATGATAGGGCAGAATTCCTCCCAGCGATGGGGCAGAATTTCTCCCAATGATGGAGTCCAATGACACCAATGATGGGGGATGTTGTACTCCCGATGGCCACAGTCCGGCCCCCTTAAAGTCTGGAGGACAGTAATCCGGCCCTTTGATTAGAAAGTTTGGAGACCCCTGCACTATAGGATTGTAACAGATCTGGGACACCTTTGGGTGCTCCAAAGAGAATAGTAATGTGGCGTTTATAGTGCCTCCTCACCCTCCTGTCAGGCCCTGTTCCGAGCCACATTCCTGTCTGAATATTGTGTCCGGGTTTCAGGCAGAATGAAACACGGACTCATTAATTCAAAACCTGAACTGTCCGGGTGGATCCCGGACAAGTGGCAGCCCTGGGTTGAAGTAGTTATACCAAGATGATGTCTGGTGCCTGCAGGCATCATCCCCATATGGAAATTCCCTCTTTGCCAGAAGCAGTGCCGATCCTGACCTTCCTGGCTGTATTTGCATAGGTAACGCCCACTTGTGATGCTGAGTTTCCCTGATTGACAGCACTGAAAAAGTGGGTGTTCTGGAGTCTGGAGAAGTGGGCGTTCCCAGACAGGCTGTATTTGCATAGATGCAAGAAGGGGGCTGGCTTTTGGGAGGAGCTATGCAAATATCAAAATGTCTTGAGAAGTGGGCGTTCCCAGGCAGGTTGTATTTGCATAGATGCAAGAAGGGGGCTGGCTTTTGGGAGGAGTTATGCAAATACCAAAATGTCTTGATGGGTGGATATCAGTCTGGAGAAGTGGGCGTTTCCTAGGCAGGCTGTATTTGCATAAATGCAAGAAGGGGGCTGGCTTTTGGGAGGAGCTATGCAAATATCAAAATGTCTTGAGAAGTGGGCATTCCCAGGCAGGTTGTATTTGCATAGATGCAAGAAGGGGGCTGGCTTTTGGGAGGAGCTATGCAAATATCAAAATGTCTTGAGAAGTGGGCATTCCCAGGCAGGTTGTATTTGCATAGATGCAAGAAGGGGGCTGGCTTTTGGGAGGAGCTATGCAAATATCGAAATGTCTTGATGGGTGGATATCAGTCTGGAGAAGTGGGCGTTTCCTAGGCAGGCTGTATTTGCATAGGTAACGCCCACTTGTGATGTTGAGTTTCCCTGATTGACGGCACTGAAAAAGTGGGCGTTCTGGAGTCTGGAGAAGTGGGCGTTCCCAGGCAGGTTGTATTTGCATAGATGCAAGAAAGGGGGCTGGCTTTTGGGAGGAGCTATGCAAATATCAAAATGTCTTGGGAAGTGGGCGTTCCCAGGCAAGCTGTATTTGCATAGATGCAAGAAGGGGGCTGGCTTTTGGGAGGAGTTATGCATATATAAAAATGTCTTAATTGGTGGATATCAGTCTGGAGAAGTGGGCGTTCCCAGGCAGGCTGTATTTGCATAGATGCAAGAAGGGGGCTGGCTTTTGGGAGGAGTTATGCAAATACCCAAATGTCTTGATGGGTGGATATCAGTCTGGAAAAGTGGGCGTTCCCAGGCAGGCTGTATTTGCATTGGTAACGCCCACTTGTGATGCTGAGTTTCCCTGATTGACAGCATTGAAATCCAATGAACGGAAGGGGCGGGGCCCCCAACCACTAGCGTGAACTAGTCCTTATAGCTTAATGACCTGAACCCCTGAGTCTTATAATAAGATAGGAAACCAATAAATAGATGATTGCCGTACCGATAGATGGCTGACAATGCAGTACTCCTGGCTCCTTTCCATTCCACACGTGGATGTGGCGCCGAGGTTGTTGTCTCGACCAGTGAGAAGGTTTCCTGTGGCGGGGTAGCATCCTCCATTGGTACACCCGTGTTGTATTGTGTCCGGCTCTTCACCCCGTACAACCAGAACCAGAGCTGTGAAGAAACAAAGGGAATATTCATGATTTAGGGGTCCCATCACGCCCCGTTCTCACCGTTGTGCTGCGCCAGCGCCTGCGCATTGATGTGCATTATGCCCAATGTTAATGTGACGCACAGACACCGACTCCCTGTTGCGTAAATGTGAATGAAATGGGTAAAAGAGGGATTCTGCTCCTGTATTTCTCCAACGCGTTTCGCCCTCAATGCCTCAAAAAGGGCGAAACACGTTGGAGAAGTTTTCCACACTTCCATGCATTACAGTACTGCACGTGTTGTCGCAGAGCAATAGTATGAACTGGGCTGTATACAATGATTCATCACACTGATTGGACCAGTCAGTTCGGAGAGTCTGGAGTCCAATATATCTGATGCATCATATATAATATGAGGAGGACCCCGAAACAAGCTTGTATCCACACAGGAATCTCTCTGCACTACATGGCTAATGATATAAAGCAGGGGTCTCCAAACTGCGGCCCTTTACCTTTATCTTTCCCTTGGGGCAGTGTTCCTCCCACTGACACCAACAATGGGGCATTATTCCTCCCACTGACACCAATGATGGGGCACTATTCCTTCCACTGACACCAACAATGAGGCACTATTCCTTCCACTGACACCAGTGATGGGGCACTATTCCTTCCACTGACACCAACTATGGGGCACTATTCCTTCCACTGACACCAACTATGGGGTACTATTTCTCCCACTGACACCAACAATGGGTCATAATTCCTCCCACTGACATCAATGATGGGGCACTATTCCTCCCACTGACACAACAATGAGGCACTATTCCCTCCACTGACACAAACAATATGGCATTATTCCTCCCACTGATACTAACAATGGGGAACTATTCCTCCCACGGACACAAACAATGATGGGGCACTATTCCTCCCACTGACACCAACAATGATGGGGCACTATTTCTCCCACTAACACCAACAATGAGGCACTATTCCTCCCACTAACACCAACAATGAGGCACTATGCCTCCCACTGACACCAACAATGATGGGGCACTATTCCTCCCACTGACACCAACAATGAGGCACTATTCCTTCCACTGACACAACAATGATGGGTCACTATTTCTCCCACTGACACCAACAATGATGGGGCACTATTCCTCCCACTGACACCAACAATGATGGGACACTATTCCTCCCACTGGCACAAACAATGATGGGGCACTATTCCTTCCACTGACACCAACAATGGGGCATCTTTTCACCCTCTGACACCAATGATGGGGCACGATACATCCCACTGACACCAACTATGGGGCACTATTCCTCCCACTGACACCAACAATGGGCGCACTATTCCTTCCACTGACACCAACAATAGGTCATAATTCCTCCCACTGACACCAATGATGGGGCACTATTCCTCCCACTAACACTAACAATGATGGGGCACTATTCCTCCCACTAACACCAACAATGATGGGGCACTATTCCTCCCACTGACACCAATGATGGGACACTATTCCTCCCACTGACACCAATGATGGGGCACTATTCCTCCCACTGACACCAATGATGGGGCACTATTCCTTCCACTGACACCAACTGGCCCCTCTAAAGTCGGAGGAACAGTAAACTGGCCTCTTGTTTAGAAAGTTTGGAGACTCATATTCTAAATGAAGATTGTACAATCAGATTGTATAGTGTATGGTCAGGAATACATAAGTAAATTAAAGGCAGTTATTAGATTTGTAATAACTTTGCAAAAAAAAAAAAAAGGTTTATTTATATTAAAAAAAAAAAAGTTGCAGAACTATCAGTTCAGTAAAACTGCATGTACATTTGTTCTATTAATGGAAAAAAATGTAATGTTATTAGTCTATCACCTCTCCAGGTTGAATGTCATTGGTTCTTACAGAATAAAGTCAAAATACTGCATTATGGTCACTAGATGGAGCTGACGATCATTGTAAATAAGTATTTCTTGTGATCATCACCTCCATCTAGTGGCCATAATGTAGTATTTTCTTGTCTCACTCTATTTCCTATGAATGAATAACATTGGAGAGCTAATAGATTATTAACGCTCGATTTTTGTATCCCTTTGCACAGAATGAATGTACATGCCCTTTTATTTATATATATATATTCCCCTAAAGTGTTACGCAGTACCTATACCAACCAATCAAATCACAGCAAATGGGTGTAGTTAAAACTGTCGATTTCTTTTTGGCTGCTTTGGATTGCTGCACATCGCCGGATTGTGTTTCCCCGATAAATTCTTTAGGCATTATTAATTGCTTCCTCGGTTGTTTCAGGCCTCCAGCCCCGTGTCCTCCATTCACCTGCTCTGCAGTCATCACCCCGGCTGATAAGTCATGTCAGGTCAGGCAGTTGATGTACGGGATCAGCACGTGTCGGAGATCACAGGCGTGATTTACATTTATATATCCAGAAGGAAGTCTCACAACCTGATATCCAGCAGATTCTGTACACCCGTCAATCACCGCTTTTCTTAGGCCCGGGGGATTTCATCGTTTCCATCGTTTTCATCAACAGAAAAGGTTTCCAATTTACTTTACAATTTTTTTAGAAGCCCTTTCTTTAGTTAGGTCCACACTGACCTGTGATGGTTTTGGAATATGCAATTGGGACAAATGTCTCAGAGGACACATGGGTGGACTGTCTCAGAGGACACATGGGTGGACTGTCTCAGAGGACACATGGGTGGACTGTCTCTGAGGACACATGGGTGCCATTTCTCAGAGGACACATGGGTGGACTGTCTCAGAGGACACATGGGTGGACTGTCTCTGAGGACACATGGGCGGACTGTCTCTGAGGACACATGGGTGGAATTTCTCAGAGGACTCATGGGTGAAATTTCTCAGAGGACACATGGGTGGACTGTCTCAGAGGACACATGGGTGGACTGTCTCAGAGGACACATGGGTGGACTGTCTCAGAGGACACATGGGTGGACTTTCTCAGAGTACACATGGGTGGACTGGTTGAGAGGACACATGGGTGGACTGGTTGAGAGGACACATGGGTGGACTGGTTGAGAGGACACATGGGTCGACTGTCTCAGGGTACACATGGGTGGACTGTCTCAGAGGACTCATGGGTGAAATTTCTCAGAGGACACATGGGTGAACTGTCTCAGGGTACACATGGGTGGACTGTCTCAGAGGACACATAGGTGAACTGTCTCTGAGGACACATGGGTAGACTGTCTCAGAGGACACATGGGTGGACTGTCTCAGAGGACACACGGGTGGACTGTCTCAGGGTACACATGGGTGGACTGTCTCAGAGGACACATGGGTGGACTGTTTGAGAGGACATATAGTTCAATTGTCTCAGGGTACACATGGGAGGACTGTCTCAGAGTACACATGGGTGGACTGTCTCAGAGGACACATGAGTGGACTGTTTGAGAGGACACATAGTTCAATTGTCTCAGGGTACACATGGGAGGACTGTCTCAGAGTACACATGGGTGAACTGTCTCAGACATGTGGACTGTCAGGCCCCGTACACACGTCCGAGGAACTCGACATGCCAAACACATCGAGTTCCTCGTCGAGTTCAGTGTTGAAGCCGTCGAGGATCTCGGCGGGCCGACTTTCCTCATTGAACAACGAGGAAATAGAGAACATGTTCTCTATTCGGCCCGACGAGTTCCTCGTCGGCTTCCTCGCTGAAAAGTGTACACACGACCAAGTTTCTCGGCAGAATCCAGCTCCGACCGAGTTTCTGGCTGAATTCTGCAGAGAAACTCGGTCGTGTGTACGGGGCCTAACAGGGTACACATGGGTGAACTGTCTCAGGGTACACATGGGTGGACTGTCTCAGAGGACACATGGGTGGACTGTCTCAGAGGACACATGGGTGGACTGTCTCAGAGTACACATGGGTGGAATATCTCAGGATACACATGGGAAGACTGTCTCAGAGTACACATGGCTGGACTGTCTCAGAATACACATGGGTGGACTGTCTCAGGGTACACATGGGTGGAATATCTCAGGGTACACATGGGTGGAATATCTCAGGGTACACATGGGTGGACTGTCTCAGAGGACACGTTGGTGGACTGTTTGAGAGGACACCTGGGTGGACTGTCTCAGGGTACACATGGGAGGACTGTCTCAGGGCACACATGGGTGGACTGTCTCAAAGGACACATGGGTGGACTGTCTCAGAGGACACATGGGTGGACTGTTTGACATGGGTCGACTGTCTCAGGGTACATATGGGTGGACTGTTTCAGAGGACACATGGGTGGACTGTCTCAGAGGACACATGGGTGGACTTTCTCAGAGTACACATGGGTGGACTGGTTGAGAGGACACATGGGTGGACTGGTTGAGAGGACACATGGGTCGACTGTCTCAGGGTACACATGGGTGGACTGTCTCAGAGGACACATGGGTGGACTTTCTCAGAGTACACATGGGTGGACTGTCTCAGAGGACACATGGGTGGACTGTCTCAGAGGACACATGGGTGGACTTTCTCAGAGTACACATGGGTGGACTGTCTCAGAGGACACATGGGTGGACTGTCTCAGAGTACACATGGGTGAACTGTCTCAGAGGACACATGGGTGGACTGTCTCAGAATACACATGGGTGGACTGTCTCAGGGTACACATGGGTGGAATATCTCAGGGTACACATGGGTGGACTGTCTCAGGGTACACATGGGTGGAATATCTCAGGGTACACATGGGTGGAATATCTCAGGGTACACATGGGTGGACTGTCTCAGAGGACACGTTGGTGGACTGTTTGAGAGGACACCTGGGTGGACTGTCTCAGGGTACACATGGGAGGACTGTCTCAGGGCACACATGGGTGGACTGTCTCAAAGGACACATGGGTGGACTGTCTCAGAGGACACATGGGTGGACTGTTTGACATGGGTCGACTGTCTCAGGGTACATATGGGTGGACTGTTTCAGAGGACACATGGGTGGACTGTCTCAGAGGACACATGGGTGGACTGTCTCAGAGGACACATGGGTGGACTTTCTCAGAGTACACATGGGTGGACTGGTTGAGAGGACACATGGGTGGACTGGTTGAGAGGACACATGGGTCGACTGTCTCAGGGTACACATGGGTGGACTGTCTCAGAGGACACATGGGTGGACTTTCTCAGAGGACACATGGGTGGACTTTCTCAGAGGACACATGGGTGGACTGTCTCAGAGGACACATGGGTGGACTGTCTCAGAGGACACATGGGTGGACTTTCTCAGAGTACACATGGGTGGACTGTCTCAGAGGACACATGGGTGGACTGTCTCAGAGTACACATGGGTGGAATATCTCAGGATACACATGGGAAGACTGTCTCAGAGTACACATGGGTGGACTGTCTCAGAATACACATGGGTGGACTGTCTCAGGGTACACATGGGTGGACTGTCTCAGAGGACACGTTGGTGGACTGTTTGAGAGGACACCTGGGTGGACTGTCTCAGGGTACACATGGGAGGACTGTCTCAAAGGACACATGGGTGGACTGTCTCAGAGGACACATGGGTGGACTTTCTCAGAGTACACATGGGTGGACTGTCTCAGAGGACACATGGGTGGACTGTCTCAGAGGACACATGGGTGGACTGTCTCAGAGTACACATGGGTATACTGTCTCTGAGAACACAGGGGTCTACACTATCTATCCTTAGACAAAAATGTAAAAAATAAAAAAAACTTTACAAAAAGGACATACTGGGGGGTTGGGGGGTTGGGAGCATTTAGTCTTTTGTTGTCATCACATGTCTGCGTATCTAAGTTGATTATGGAAACCTGAAATATTAGGTTTGGCCTTCAATAAAACAGTAGACTGGCTACAATGGGGCCTCATATCTCCAGCAGTGATAATAAATCCTAGAATTCTCCTGCTCTTAGTCTTCCTACATTGCACACATTGTTCTGGCCAACTTGAGTGTACAGGTCGGGGCAGCTTGACAGTCCCAGTACGTCTATCCGAGACCCATGAATTTTTTTTTTTTTTTTCCGTAGGTGTTCGTGTTTAAGATTAATGCAAAGCTAACAAAAGAAGATTTGCAGGAAAAATAATACGGCTGAATGAAAAAAAGAAATCCTTGTATTCACTGAAAGCCGTTGGCGTGTCTGTGGCCCCAGCCGGTAGATTAGGCAGGAGATATGCGGAGGGCGTGGCCAATCAAATATCCGTGCTGTGTCAGTACAACTCAGTGACTATGAATTGTTCTGGATGAAAACCCCTCTGTGCCATGGGTGGACTGTCTCAGGGTACACATGGGTGGACTGTCTCAGGGTACACATGGGTGGAATATCTCAGGGTACACATGGGTGGAATATCTCAGGGTACACATGGGTGGACTGTCTCAGAGGACACGTTGGTGGACTGTTTGAGAGGACACCTGGGTGGACTGTCTCAGGGTACACATGGGAGGACTGTCTCAGGGCACACATGGGTGGACTGTCTCAAAGGACACATGGGTGGACTGTCTCAGAGGACACATGGGTGGACTGTTTGACATGGGTCGACTGTCTCAGGGTACATATGGGTGGACTGTTTCAGAGGACACATGGGTGGACTGTCTCAGAGGACACATGGGTGGACTGTCTCAGAGGACACATGGGTGGACTGGTTGAGAGGACACATGGGTGGACTGGTTGAGAGGACACATGGGTCGACTGTCTCAGGGTACACATGGGTGGACTGTCTCAGAGGACACATGGGTGGACTTTCTCAGAGTACACATGGGTGGACTGTCTCAGAGGACACATGGGTGGACTGTCTCAGAGGACACATGGGTGGACTTTCTCAGAGTACACATGGGTGGACTGTCTCAGAGGACACATGGGTGGACTGTCTCAGAGTACACATGGGTGAACTGTCTCAGAGGACACATGGGTGGACTGTCTCAGAATACACATGGGTGGACTGTCTCAGGGTACACATGGGTGGAATATCTCAGGGTACACATGGGTGGACTGTCTCAGAGGACACGTTGGTGGACTGTTTGAGAGGACACCTGGGTGGACTGTCTCAGGGTACACATGGGAGGACTGTCTCAAAGGACACATGGGTGGACTGTCTCAGAGGACACATGGGTGGACTTTCTCAGAGTACACATGGGTGGACTGTCTCAGAGGACACATGGGTGGACTGTCTCAGAGGACACATGGGTGGACTGTCTCAGAGTACACATGGGTATACTGTCTCTGAGAACACAGGGGTCTACACTATCTATCCTTAGACAAAAATGTAAAAAATAAAAAAAACCTTTACAAAAAGGACATACCGGGGGGTTGGGGGGGGGGGGGGTTGGGAGCATTTAGTCTTTTGTTGTCATCACATGTCTGCGTATCTAAGTTGATTATGGAAACCTGAAATATTAGGTTTGGCCTTCAATAAAACAGTAGACTGGCTACAATGGGGCCTCATATCTCCAGCAGTGATAATAAATCCTAGAATTCTCCTGCTCTTAGTCTTCCTACATTGCACACATTGTTCTGGCCAACTTGAGTGTACAGGTCGGGGCAGCCCGACAGTCCCAGGACGTCTATCCGAGACCCATGAATTTTTTTTTTTTTTTTTTTTTCCGTAGGTGTTCGTGTTTAAGATTAATGCAAAGCTAACAAAAGAAGATTTGCAGGAAAAATAATACGGCTGAATGAAAAAAAGAAATCCTTGTATTCACTGAAAGCCGTTGGCGTGTCTGTGGCCCCAGCCGGTAGATTAGGCAGGAGATATGCGGAGGGCGTGGCCAATCAAATATCCGTGCTGTGTCAGTACAACTCAGTGACTATGAATTGTTCTGGATGAAAACCCCTCTGTGCCACATCCTGGTCCCCCTATTCTTCTCTCTCCTCCTACTTAATCATGCTTCCTATGTTGTCTGCGATCAAAGGCCGCCGGTTGTGTTTGGCCCGGGAGGAGAATGATGAGCTCTGGTGGCTTGCACCAGCGGCGGCTCCATATTGCCATCAGCAGGTTTCAATACGTTCAGCTAATGAACTTTGTGTTATTTTTTTTAGGGGGGGTTACTGGGCTGTGTCTGTTCTGGCTGCACGGAGGTTGAAGGCCAAACTCTAACCTTGCCTTGAGTCTTGCACAGTTGTACCGGCTCCTCTCTTGGACAGAATAGTTTACTCCGATTTCACAGCACATTGTGAGCTTCTCACAATGTGCATGTGGGCTGGGCGCTCCGTTAAAAAGCCTATGGTGATGTGCCCCTGGAGTGGCAGTCCAGGGGTGCCGTAATTGCACTTGTGTTTCTACCGGCACATTTGCTTTTTGGCACCTTGGTCACGTCACTATATCACACTTTTTAACCACCTGTCTCTAGGGCCAGGCCTTTTGGTCAGGACCAGAGGAATTTTTGATTCCTGGCCGGAGGGACGGCCATTGTACTGCTCAATGGTCACCTTTTCACTCTCCTCAACTTCCTTCTCCCCCACTTTCTTTTTTTGTTTCCCCTTTGTTTGTCACTTTTATGTATTTTTTTGTTTGGTGCTCACGTTTGTCACGTTTGTCACGTTTGATTAGTAGGGTGCGGGTCCTCGGGCCAGCCCTGAACGTCTTGGGAGTGGGTGGACATGGCCTTCTGGCTTAGTTCGCCTGCTCTCATGGGGTCTCCCTTCGGGGGAGCCCCACCTAGTACTGGGAGGGTTCTGTTTCGGCAGACCCTCTAAGGAATTTTTTTTCTATTGAAAAGCCTGTGGCGTGCAAAACACAACCCAAAAACTCCACCCGGTGCAGGAAAAAATGTGCACACACATAGAGAGTGAAAAACAAAAAACTGCGACGGGTGCCATCAGCAAATGGTCCTCAAAAGAGGACCCAGCTCTGATTCCCTAGGGCGTTAGGCTCCTGACAGGAAAAAGAGTAACAGTGGTCCATACAGCCGTAGCCATATGGACCCATCTTGGTCCAAGCAGCCGAAGCCACAAGGACCCAACATCCTCGGAGGGACTGCCGAAACAGAACCCTCCTCGGTGAGGCTCCCCCAAAGGGAGACCCCATGAGAGCCGGCGAACTAAGCCAGAAGGCTATGTCCACCAACTCCCAAGACTTTCAGAGGCAGGCCCGAGGAACAGCACCCTACTCGCCACACTTAAAGTGCCAAGCACCAAACAAAAAAAGTGACAAAACAAGACAAACACGGGGTAAAATAAAAAAGGAAAGTGGGGAAGAAGGAAGATGGGAGAGTGAGGAAAGTGACCAATGTGCAATACATTGGCCGGCCCTCCGGCCAGGAAACAAAAATTCCACTGGTCCTAGCCAAAAGGCTCAGCCCTAGAGGCAGGTGTCAAAAAGGTGTATGTGGGGATTAGTGACCAAAAAGGTGCCACACGTTGAGTGCCCCTCACACACTCAGTGCAATGTATGGCACCCCTGGACTGCCACTCCAGGGGCACTATCTCCACAGGCTTTTCAACGGTCCCTAGCCCTCGGTCCGGACCAGCAGCACCCTTCCCAGCCAGGAAGGTGGGAGAAGAGGTCAGGGAGAGCCCACCTAAGCAGGCTACTACCCACAACCCCTATCTCTCCCACCTAATCACATTCTGGAAATACTACCCATTCCTCCCGGTAAAAGGAGGAGCAAGGGTTCTCTCCAGAACAACTGACTGGGGCAGATACCACCAAATCCAGGCCAAAGGCCAGGGACCCGGCCTCTTGGCTTCGACCTCATGCCTCTCTGTCCCGATCAGAAGGCTTTCACCTCCACGCCAACAGGCTTAGCGCCCGCCGACTGCCATCCCGTTCCCCCTCTCACAGGGTACTGGGGACAGTCAGTTTAGCACCACCTATTGGCAACTGATAAGAACAGATACTACACTTGATCTTAGCCAAAAGACCCTCTAAAGAATGTGTTGGCTTCGGTTGCACAGACCTGTGAGTACCTCAGTCCCTGTCAGGAGCCTAACGCCCCAGGGGATCAGGGTTGGGTCCTTCTTACGGAGGACCAATTGACGTAAGCACCCGTCTGCACTTTTTTGTTGCACCTCTTTATGTGTGTGCACATTTTTTATGTACCGGGTGGAAGTTTTTTGGGAGTGTTTTGCACGCCATGAGCTTTTCAATAGAAAAAATGTGCATTAGAAGCTGCAGCAAGTCAGACAGATTCCACCGCATTTATAGTTGCCAACATTCTCATGAAAATTATAGGGACACTTTTTTGTCTGTAGGCAGAGTCTTATTATAATTAGGGGGCGGGGCATTCATTTGTAGGCGTGGTGTATCAAGGGCGCACGTAGCAAGAAAAAAATGGTTGCCAATAGAAATGGAGCAGCCACCCGGGCTCCACCTCCTGTTTCTTCCTCACGAGAGCTGGACTTCTGTAACGGAGCGGAGACAATTCACTAGTACCGGCCTCAAACCTCTAGCGCCGGCTCTGGTGAAAATTAGGGAAAACGCCAATTTCCTATGAAGTCCCGGGACACGGTAAGACCAGGATGAGGGTCTACGTACCAGGAATGTCCCGGGAAATTTCGGGACTGTTGGCAACTATGCGCATTGCCTGGCTGGAAGATGTCCAGCATCATCTAGCTGTGAGCCGTACACAACTTGTAGAGCCGCTTCTCTGCCTTTTGGCCAAGATCAAGTGTAGTATCTGTTCTTATCAGTGTTCAGAATGGGTGCTATGCTGTCACTCTGGCCCACCAAGAGCTGAAATATCGGGCCGTATAGCAGTGGTCATCAACCCTGTCCTCAGGGCCCACTAACAGGCCAGGTTTGCAAGATAACTGAAATACATCACAGGTGATATCATTTGCTGCTCAGTGATTGCAGTATCCTAGTCTGCATCTCCCTAAGTTAATACATAAAATTTGGCCTGTTAGTGGGCCCTGAGGATAGGGTTGATGGCCAGTGCCACTGCTGTATAGTATCCCTGCTGGTATGATGGAGGCTTTGAAGGCTAGTACCGGCTAGAACGGAAACTTGGGCTCCCACAGGCAGTTGGGGCACAGGAAAAAACTGGATGGGCCCAGTTCCTCCTGGTTTAAATGGATCTACCCTTTCTGGCCATGGGCTGGGAAGGCAGAGAGTCTGCAACGTCAGCCCAGGACGACGTCAGCTTGTGACAAACCGCATAAGGTGGAGCAATGTGCCGACGTCACACCACTGCTCTAGACAAATCAAAATGGCAGCCCCCCCAGTAAAATTGGAAGGTAACAGGGCTTTTTTTCAGCAGGAACATGGGGGAACACAATTCCGGCACCTCCAGCTCTGAATGTATGTAATGGCAAGGGGTGCTGGGGTGTACTGGAGGGTCTATTAATGCAGGCTGCTGGGGGATCTATTGTTGCTGGAAGGGATCTATTTTTACAGGGGTAGAGTCTATTGATGTTGGGGAGGTCAGTTGTCGCTGGTAGAGGATCTAGTGTTGCTGGAGGGCTCTTATACTACTGGGAGACATCTGTTGAGGGAGGGGTCTATTATTGCTAGCTGTTTAGAGTCTATTGTTGCTGGCTATAGGGGATCTATTTTACTTCCTATCATATACCAATTACTTAGCACCACAAATTGATACTTGGTTCTGAATCCATTACTGAGAGGTGGGTAGGGGGCGGAAAACCAAGGAATGGTGCTCGGAGGTGGGTATGGAGTGGAACCAGGTAATGGTGCTCGGAGGTGGGTAGGGAGTGGAACCAAGAAATGGTGCTCGGGGGTGGGTAGGGAGTGGAACCAAGGAATGGTGCTCGGAGGTGGGTAGGGAATGGAACCAAAGAATGGTGCTCGGAGGTGGGTAGGGAATGGAACCAAAGAATGGTGCTGGGAGGTGGGTAGGAGGTGAAACCGATGGATGGTGCTCGGAGGTGGATAGGAGGTGAAACCAACGAATGGTGCTCGTAGGGGGTGGAACAAAGGAATGGTGCTCAGAGGTGGGTAGGGGGTGGAACCAAGGAATGGTGCTCGGAGGTGGGTAGGGGGTGGAACCAAGGAATGGTGCTCAGAGGTTGGTAGGGAGTGGAACCAAGGAATGGTGCTCATAGGTGGGTAGGGGGTAGAACCAAAGAATGGTGCTCAGAGGTAAGTAGAGGGTTGGAACCAAGGAATGGTGCTCGGAGGTGGGTAGGGGGTGGACACAACAGGTGACATGAAAGTAGGGAGTTCCTGCACCTCTTCTCTGAGAAAAAAAAGCCCTGGGAGGTAGTTTATCCACCTCTCTGGTGGCATGTACTGTACCTCCTATTTTCCCTTCGTTCCAGCGCTGCCACCCCCTTCAGTATATTTGACTCTTCTCAATCAAGTGATCCAATGTAAGAAGCATCCTGCCTTCAAGTATGTATTTGGAGAAGATAAAATTCTCTAGGAAGTGCTGTCACCGCCTATTATTAAATGTTTAAATAACAGGCCACCTGATAAAATACCTCAGTGCTCAATTATTACATTCCGTACAAGAGTAGGGAATTTTTTCCAGCTCGGTATAGTTTCTTATTTTGTCATAAGACTGTTTGGCTGTTTCATTTTAATATTAAAGGACTGGTCTACTAACTATTGCTATCTGGAAGGCTCAGTGGCTTCTTACAGAATGGTCATCAGCAATGAGTTCACCCCCTACCGCCATATTGTGGTCTCTATACAGGCCATTTGGGGGTCTCACGTTCTGTGGTGGGTGGACTACTTACTCTTCTTGTAGCTTCCCAATAATGTTCATTATAAAATTGAAGATTGAACAGGGGGGAGAGAAAAGCTACTCTTCGCTGTGACAGATGGATGGATTGAATGGGGAACTAAGGAGGAAAAAGTTGATTGTGGGTGATCTAATTTTTTTAAGGTGAAGAAGTGGTATACCCTATGGTGCCAAATGTTTTATGTGAATTACATGACCTGACCACACCCCTAATTATACTGGCTATATGTTAGGCTAGCTATAGACATAGCATGGACATGAGATGGCAAAAGCCAGCCATAGCTGTAGACATAGCCGTAGACATGAGATGGCAAAAGCCAGCCATAGCTGAAGACATAGCCGTAGACCTGAGATGGCAAAAGCCAGCCATAGCTGAAGACATAGCCATAGACCTGAGATGACAAAAGCCAGCCATAGCTGTAGACATAGCCGTAGACCTGAGATGCCAAAAGCCAGCCATATCTGTAGACATAGCCATAGCCATGAGATGGCAAGAGCCAGCCATGGATCTAGACATAGCCATAGACATGAGATGGCAAAAGCCAGCCATAGCTGTAGACATAGCTGTAGACCTGAGATGGAAAAAGCCAGCCATAGTTGTAGACATAGCCGTAGACCTGAGATGTCAAAAGCCAGCCATAGCTGTAGACATAGCCATAGACATGAGATGGCAAAAGCCAGCCATAGCTGTAGACGTATCCATAGACATGAGATGGCAAAAGCCAGCCATAGCTGTAGACATAGCTGTAGACCTGAGATGGCAAAAGCCAGCCATAGCTGTAGACATAGCCATAGACCCGAGATGGCAAAAGCCAGCCATAGCTGTAGACATATCCATAGACATGAGATGGCAAAAGCCAGCTGTAGACATAGCTGTAGACCTGAGATGGCAAAAGTCAGCCATAGCTGTAGACATAGCCATAGACCCGAGATGGCAAAAGCCAGCCACAGCTGTAGACATATCCATAGACATGAGATGGCAAAAGCCAGCCACAGCTGTAGCATAGTCATAGACATGAGATGGCAAAAGCCAGCCATATCTGTAGACATATCCATAGACATGAGATGGCAAAAGCCAGCCATATCTGTAGACATATCCATAGACATGAGATGACAAGCTCCATCCATGACCAGCCATGACTAAGCACTAATTGGAGTGTGAAACGCGTAGGCTGTTTTTCCTTTTCCTGTGTTCTGCTTGTTTTGTAGTGCATTTTTATCCTTTTTACAATAAAGACAACCTTATGGTTTTTCTGGAGTGCGGCTGTCCATCCCGTCTTTCCTCATATCAATTGCTTTGTGCATCGCCAGCACCCTTGATTTCCTGAGCTGTTGCTGATCTTCTCAACACACCCACCTGGAGCGGTTACTCCCTTCCTGTCCCGGATCGTGGGTTCCCATTCCAGGACAATAGAACTGACACAGACACCCTGCTCCCCTGGGCCAATCTGATGCCCCTCAAAAAAGGTTGCCACATCGTCGCTTTCCTCACTGACAGTACTGGGTAGAGGGCGCACCCACCTCCTCGGCTGTGCTGTGATTCGTTACAGCACAGCTGAGGAGGGGGGTGCGCCCTCTAGTAGTTTAGAAATGTGGTCCCCTTGCATGATATGTATGCTAGCACATTACAGTGTCATCCATTGTACAGCTCCCCACCCCCACCACTGCACTAACCCAACATACCTCCAATGCAAATGTGTTGCAGCACACCACGAAGCATGCTGGCACACTACCATGCATTGTGGTGCTGTGCGTTGGTAAGAAACGCACAGGTCTAATTGTTGGTGCACTTCCAGCACGTTCAATTGAAAGGACCTCTTTGATGAAATGTACCAAGATGGACCCTTGAGTGAGTGAGTGAGTGAGTGAGTGAGAAACTTGTAAAGCGCATAGGCGTGCGCACAGGGTGTGCCAGGTGTGCCCAGGCACACCCTAATCACCCTGTGCAGCACAGATTCTCCGACTGCCCTGGCTCCCATCTTTCCCCCCCCGCAGCGCTGACAGCTTCCCTCCTCTCCTATTGGCAGTTGCTGCTGGGATGTTTTAGGAGTGGGGAAGGGGCCAGTAAATAGGTAATTTACCGGCCCCCTTCCCTTTCTGAATGAACACCGTGAGCAATCGGTAGTGTGTGTTTGGGCTTTGGAGTGCACACCCTAATGCAATAGGCTGCGCACACCTATGGTAAAGCGCAACACATCCGAACTGAATCGCCTCTGGGCGCTGTAACCATTTCATGGGTAAGGAACCCCTTGACCTCAGAAGAGATGGGTTTTAATCTTTCTCCTGAAGGCCAAGTGGTCCGACTCCAGTCGGATGGTGGTTGGTAGTGCATTCCACAGGCGACGTCCCTGGACTGCAAATCTTCGATCTCCTTTGGACTTGTATCTGGCTTTGGGTATCTGGAGGAGGTTTTGATTGGTGGATCGCAGAATGCGATTGGGGTTATGGGCTTTTATTTTTTTCGCAAAGATATTGGGGGGCGTTGCCTTAAATACACTTATGCATTAGGCAGAGTGCCTTGAAAGTGATTCTGTCTTTTACTGGCAACCAATGAAGGGATCTCAGTGAAGGTGAGATTGATTCCCATGTTTTTTTCCCAGTCACTAGTCGAGCGGCCGTATTTTGAACGACTTGCAGACGAGTGATTTGGTATTTGGGGAGTCCTAGATAGAGGGCATTTGCGTAGTCGAGCCTTGAATTGATTGTTCCCACCACGACTGCAATGTCCTCTTTCGGGATAAAGGGCGTGAGTCTGCGTAGTAGGCGCAGCAGATGGTGAGATCCGCTGACTACTGACCCTATTTGTGCATCCATTGTCATGTAGGTATCGAAAATGACTCCGAGACTTTTGACTTTGGTGCTAGGGGTGATAGTTTTACCCTGTACTTTGTCGTACAGATACTACTCCGGCTACAGGTGTAACTGCCTGTTTTTCTAATTTGCGTGATAGTCTGACTTTAAGGAGTTAATGTGAATATGTTCCTACCTGTTTATAAAGCTGTTAATCGCAGTCATGGAATGGGAGGAATGTTAAGAGCTTACAGAAGACAGCACCAGGCTGGGCTAAACATTACCTTACACAAGGAGTGGCCACTCAACAACAGCGCAAGAGGAGCAACGAGTCTGACAATGAGCCTATTATTGGATAATCGGTCCCGGGGTCAGCCATGGGCCTTTTTCCAAGAACTGGGAAATATAACATCTAGAACTGTGATAATGTCAGCCCGGCAATGGCCATGAACTGCCTTGGTGACACACATCATACGTTTTATGATTCGCAACAGACCAAAGGCTTCTGCCGTGGATGCCACGCCTGTCCTATTTAACGAGGAACTTCACCCTGACCATACATTTTATTTTCCATATTGCACTTACCTTTGATGCTCCTTTATGAAGAATAAATGCTCAAAAGCCCAGAAAGTCCTGCGTTGTCCTTTTTCCTACCTGCCGCATGTCCCATTCCACACTGCCATCTTGAATCTCCCGTAATTGGGAGCCAGCTGTCTGTTCTTGGTTTGCACAGCCGGGCCCCATGATGATGCTTTCTTGATGCCGTGCATGGGCAAACATGGCATGGGTCTTGAATGGGACTGAAGGGTCAGAAAAAGAGATACTTTGGCTCTACAGCCTCCAAGTATGGGTGACCTGTGTATATCCCGAAAGGCTGTGGGCAGCCAAATACACATTATCCTGGCCTAGGCAAGGAATCTCTGATGCCTTGTACACACGATCGGTTTTCCGGCGGTAAAAAGTCCGCCGGGAAAACTGAGAACCTGCTCGGCAGCTTTTTCCCCCTACACACAAATGTCTAATGCCTCGTACACACGGCCCAGTTTTCCTGGCAGGAAAACTGCCATGAGAGTTTTGGCCGGGAACCCCTGCAGGCCTGTAGTGCAACAGTTAATATAGACTTCCTGGGATGGCCTGGGTGGGACCATACAGGAAGGAGAGGATATAAGAAGGTAACCAGAACAGAGTCAGGCCTCTTAATGGACAGATGGAAACAGGTAAGCTGCCAGACTATTGCATACCCATGACAATCAGGGCGCGTTTCGGAGACAACCACTCCCCCTTCATCAGGGCTCAACACAGTATAAACTACACAGTATAAACTAGGATGGAGCTCCATTGATGTCGCATTGTTCCTCCATGATGAGAGCTCAAACCTGGTCCTAATACAGATCTGTGAAGTCACGGGTTTCTCTGAGTCCATCCAAGATTTATCCTGTGTTAAGTTTTTTTTTTTATGATTCTTTTTTTATCAACAATTAAAATGATCTTGGTCTCTTTTGTCCGATTTTGGTCTGGCGCTCCAATAAAAACTTGGCAAAGGTCTTAAAGCGGGGGTTCACCCGCACATAACACTTTTTCCCCTTAGCTTCCTGCTCGTTTTGTCTAGGGGAATCGGCTAGTTGTTTTAAAATATGAGCTGTACTTACCGTTTACAAGATGCATCTTCTCCGCCGCTTCCGGGTATGGGCTGCGGGACTGGGCGTTCCTATTTTGATTGACAGTCTTCCGAGAGGCTTCCGACGGTCGCATCCATCGCGTCACGATTTTCTGAAAGAAGCCGAACGTCGGTGCGCAGGCGCAGTATAGAGCCGCACCGACGTTCGGCTTCTTTCGGCTACTAGTGACGCGATGGATGCGACCGTCGGAAGCCTCTCGGAAGACTGTCAATCAAGAAGGAACGCCCGCTCCCGAAGACCCATACCCGGAAGCGACGGAGAAGATGCATCTCGAAAACGGTAAGTACGGCTCATATTTTAAAACAACTAGCCGATTCCCCTAGACAAAACGAGCATCCATCTAAGGGGAAAATAGAAAAAAAAACATAATTGGGTAAACTTCCGCTTTAACCTTTTTCCCGCTCTTTACAAAACCAAAAAAAAATTAAGTTTTGGGTGAAGTCACACCATAAATAACTGCCACCTAATTCCTGCTTTTAGGAAGGACATTTAAAGGTTTATAATGGAGTGCAGGCTAACTTCAAGGTGGACCAGTCTATGCTGGAAGAGAGAGGGGGCGTGTCCCTTTTCTTACCAATTCAGCTGTGTGTGTAATCTGATATCTCCAGCAAAACTATCAGTTTTTCTAGCAGAAAATTAGTACCTTTGATTGCAGTTTCACAAAAATTCCATATTTATCTAAAAAAAATATATATTATTATTATTTTTTACAATATAGAACGTATGCTAGTTGCCCGGTTATGCTGACTCAATGCCCCTGACCTAGAACAAGGCAGATCAGAATTTATGACTTTCCCGTGTATTTTACAGACATGGGCCCGGATTCACAGACAGCGGCGCACATTTATGCCGCCGTAGCGCAAATAATATACGCTACGCCGACGCAGCGCAGAGAGGCAAGCACGGAATTCACAAAGCCAGTGCTCCCAAAACTGCGCTGGGTTTCTCAGGCGTAAGCCGGCGTAGGTGGAAGTGGGCGTGAGCCATGCAAATGAGCCGTGACGCCATGAAAATGATGGGCCGAGCGCCAGACAGATACGTAAAACGAACTGCGCATGCGCCGGGACGTAGAGGCACCCCCGTGCGCATGCTCACAACCACGTCGGAACAACTGCCTAAGATACGGCGGATCACTGCGTACGCCCTGAACGTAATCTACGCCCAGTCACACACGTCCAACGTAAAAATACGCCGGCTTGGGTTCCCTGGTTCAGACCTTTGCAGGGCTGCTGCTGACTTACACCTCCTTTATAGGGCATAACTTTACGCCGGACATATAACTTACGCGCACTGCGTCGGGCGCATGTACGTTCGTGAATCACCGTATCTCCCTCATTTGCATATTTGAATACAAAATCAATGGGAGCGCCACATGCGTCCAGCGTAAATATGCGCCCACTCTACGCCGGCGTAGGCAAGTTACGTCGTTGGGATGAAGCCTGTTTTTAGGCGTATCTTAGTTTGTGGGTCCGGCGCACAGATACGACGGCGCATATTTGCACTTACGCGGCGTATCTGGAGATACGTCGGCGCAAGTGCTTTGTGAATCCGGGCCATGTTTTTTATTTCTAACCCAGGGAACAGTAATGTTTAGGATCAGCAATCATACAACAAACTGATCATGGCGGTCTAAGCAGCGTTCTCTGTGATTGGTTAATATGTGAGTGTGATTCCCGGGATAGAACGCTGTGTTCTTGTAAAATTACCGGCAATGAGGAAAGATTACATTCCTTTCCCATCCAGTGCACCTCGCTAGAATCACAAGACATATATTCCACGCTTCACAGGGCGCTCCAGCTGGTACAATATCCCATGATTAACCCTCCGCATGCTGGCAAGGGGCTGTCAATACCGTGAGCTATAATCATAGGTAATGGCTCAATAATAAAGAATGGCCTCTGCGGTGTGACGCCAGCCATGTGCCGCTGTCCTGGGAATGTTATTGTAGCACTGTTCTAGGTTCCCAACTGTACCAGAGCTCCAAGTGTCAGCATCAGTGTGCCTCTGGGTAAGTGTCAGTGGGTCATGGTTTGGACACCCAACGTGTACCTACAGTATGTCATTGTTCCAGGACACAGGTGTCAGTGTGTCATTGTTCTGTGACCCTCACGTATCAATGTGTCATTGTTCTGGAACGCCAAGTATTATTGTATCATTGTTCTGGGACCCCCCAAGTGTTAGTGTATCATTGTTCTAAATTCCTAAGTGTCAGTATCAGGGGCGTCGATAGGCCCGGGCTTAGGAGGCTGGAGCCCCGAATGGGTCCCCGTAAAGCCCCGAGTCACGGGCATTTAGCTGTCCATTGTTAGCCCCGAGTGTATAGCCGCCGTTCTGATCCCGAGTGCCGCCGCGCCGAGTGTGGCCGAGTTCTGCCCAATGTGACCGAGTGCCGCCGCTCCGATTGTGGCCTAGTCCTGCCGAGTGCGATAGCAGGTCCCGCCTTCTGGAGCCAGCAAAGTCTATGATGGACGTCCCACTGATCCAATGCCAGGACCGCGGGACGTGTCACGTCCATCATAGGCGCTGCAAGCTCCAGAAGGCAGGAATTACAATACCGCCGCCGCGCCACATCACTGAGATGATCCCCACTCGGAGCTCGGGCGGGCGGCTCTCGGATAGATCGGGAGAGATCAGGCCAGCGGAGGAGCGATCGGGCGATCGGGTGATAGCAAGGTAAAAAGGCAACTAGGTCCAACAGGCAGCAAAGTAAATGTAAATGCAAAATGCAAAGTCGGGTAGGTGTATGTATGTCAGGTAGGTGAGTGTATGTAGGTCAGGTAGGTGAGGTCAGTGTATGTCAGGTAGGTGTATGTAGGTCAGGTAGTCAGTGTATGTATGTCAGGTAGGTGTATGTATGTCAGTGTATGTATGTCAGGTAGGTTTATGTATGTCAGGTAGGTGTATGTATGTTAGTGTATGTCAGGTAGTCAGTGTATGTATGTCAGGTAAGTGTATGTAGGTCAGGTAGGTGTATGTATGTCAGGTAATCAGTGTATGTATGTCAGGTAATCAGTGTATGTAAGTCAGGTAGGTGTATGTATGTCAGGTAGTCAGTGTATGTATGTCAGGTAGGTGTATGTATGTCAGTGTATGTATGTCAGGTAGGTGTATGTATGTCAGGTAGGTGTATGTATGTCAGGTAGGTGTATGTATGTCAGGTAGTCAGTGTAATGGTCAGTGTGTCAGGTAGGTGAGTTTAGTGTTCAAAATTGATGGGCAATGGTAAGCCAGGCAGCAACCAGCAAGTGAGCTTACCCCCCACCGCCCAGCCCAAAAAACCCGTGCCATGACCATCCCGGATCCAAAACCGCCCCTAGTCTTCTTGCCACCTAGCAACACCCCTGGTCAGTGTGTCATTGTTCTGGGACCCCCAAGTTTCAGTGTGTCATTGTTCTGGACCCCCAAGTGTCAGTATGTCATTCTGGACCCCTAAGTGTCAGTCTATCATTGTTCTGGACCCCTAAGTGTCAGTATGTCATTGTTCTGGACCCCCAAGTGTCAGTATATCATTGTACTGGACCCCCCCCCCCCCCAGTACTAGTGTGGCATTGCTCGGTCCTCTCCCACCAATGTCAGTGTGTTCTTGATTTGAAATTCTTACCGACAAGGATGAAAGACAGCCGTTCCCGCCGCCATATTGTTCTCCTGAAAGTCATCTGCAGCTTGGATTACTTCAAACTTCACAGCCGGAACCAATTTATCTCACTGTAAGAAAAAATGTCTAATCAGAGCGTGATAAACCACATTAGATGATAGAATGAAAATATTACAAAATAATTGTATTTACAACTTTTGAATAAAAGTTCACAGATCCTTTACTGCCATCATAATACCCCTACCTACACTCTATGGTCAAAGGTTTGTGGGCACCTTATCCAAAATCCATGGGCATTGATATGGCATTTTCCTCCAACTATAACATCCTGCACCCGCATAGAAGGATTTTGAGAAATCGGTGTTGACGTTTCTCTATTCTCAGGCCTAGTCTCAGAATGCAGCGGACTGTCCGCTTGACGGGCGCCCTCATTTAAATACTTGGGAGTAATTATTACACTTTCACAAACGGAAGCTCTGAAATTTACCTAGACCCTCTGCTTCAAATGATTAAGCTTAAACTTAATATCTGGGTCAACCTTCCTCTGTCAGTGGCGGGCAGAATTCATTTAATAAAGATAGTGGGCCAGATTCACAGAAAAAGTACGCCGGAGTATCTGCTACTTTCAAATTTGCCGTGTCGTATCTTTATTTGTCATTCACAAACCAAGATACGACGGCTTTTGGCTAAGATCCGACAGGCGTACGGCTTTGTACGCTTTCGGATCTTAGGTGTCATTCTCCGGCGGCCGCTGGGTGGAGTTTGCATCGTTTTCCAGCGTCGGGTATGCAAATTAGCTGATTACGGCGATCCACGAAGGTACGCGCGTTCGTCGCATTCTCTTACGTCGTTTTTTTGCGTCGCAAAGTTAAGAGTGCTATTTAGATGGGGTAAAATGACTCCTCCATGTTAAAGTATGGCCGTCGTTCCCGCGTCAAATTTTTTATTTTTTTTGCATAAGACGTCCGGGAATACAAAATTACGTTCCACACGTCGCCGTTCAAAAAACACGTCGGGGCGCCGTAATTTCGCGCAAAGCACGGCGGGAAATTTCCGAACGGAGCATGCGCAGAACGTTCGGCGCGGGAGCGCGCCTAATTTAAATGGTACACGCCCCATTTGAATTAGGCGGGCTTGTGCCGGACGGCTTTACGTTACACCGCCCCAAGTTTACAGGTAAGTGCTTTGTGAATCAAGCACTTACGCTGAAAACTTGCGGCGGTGTAACGTAGAGGGGATACGTTACGCCGCCGCGCGGCTACGTGAATCTGGCCCAGTACTTGTACCTAAATAGAAGGATTATGGAGGCTGTCTGAGGGTGTTTGTCACACTCAGCCCAAAAAGCATTTGTAGAGCAAGGTACTTATGTTGTTGGATGAAAAGACCCGGCTCATACTCGGCATTCCTTATTCTCAAAGATTTCAGTAGAGTTGAGGTCCACAGTAACTCATCCTGCCAAGAGATGGTCAGAGACTGCGAACGTACTACAGGAGATGGTCAGAGACTGCAAATGTACTACAGGAGATGTTTAGAGACTACAGACACACTACAGGAGATGTTTAGAGACTGCAGACATACTACAGGAGATGGTCAGAGACTGCAGACATACTACATGAGATGGTCAGAGACTGCAGACACACTACAGGAGATGTTTAGAGACTGCAGACATACTACAGGAGATGTTTAAAGACTGCAGACACACTACAGGAGATGGTCAGAGACTGCAGACATACTACAGGAGATGGTCAGAGACTGCAGACATACTACAGGAGATGGTCAGAGACTGCAGACACACTACAGGAGATGTTTAGAGACTGCAGACATACTACAGGAGATGGTCAGAGACTGCAGGCATACTACAGGAGATGGTCAGAGACTGCAGACATACTACAGGAGATGTTTAGAGACTGCAGACATACTACAGGAGATGTTTAAAGACTGCAGACACACTACAGGAGTTGTTTAGAGATTGCAGACATACTACAGGAGATGGTCAGAGACTGCAGACATACTACAGGAGATGGTCAGAGACTTCAGACATACTACAGGAGATGGTCAGAGACTGCAGACATACTACAGAAGATGGTCAGAGACTGCAGACACACTACAGGAGATGGTCAGAGACTGCAGACATACTACAGGAGATGGTCAGAGACTGCAGACATACTACAGGAGATGGTCAGAGACTGCAGACATACTACAGGAGATGGTCAGAGACTGCAGACACACTACAGGAGATGTTTAGAGACTGCAAACACACTACAGGAGATGTTTAGAGACTGCAGACACACTACAGGGGAGATGTTTAGAGACTGCAGACACACTACAGGAGATGTTTAGAGACTGCAAACACACTACAGGAGATGGTCAGAGACTGCAGACACACTACAGGAGATGGTCAGAGACTGCAGACATACTACAGGAGATGGTCAGAGACTGCAGACACACTACAGGAGATGGTCAGAGACTGCAGACATACTACATGAGATGGTCAGAGACTGCAGACACACTACAGGAGATGGTCAGAGACTGCAGACATACTACAGGAGGAAATAAGGGCGCTCTAGTGGAGGTGGATAGCTGGTCAGAGGGAAAAACCTTGTTTTTTTCCATGACATGAAAAGCGGTCGTGTGTATGTGGCATAAGTGTGACAAATATGCAAAAAAAAAAGGGGGCAAATACTTTTTCACAGCATTGTATATAGTATATAGAGTATATATTGTGCTGCAAGCCCCACAGTATCAGCATCTAGGTGCCTGTCACATTGTAGCGCCCCCTGTGCTCTTGTTGGTTTCTAATGACTTGTGACGCGTTTTCACCGTGTTCTGCCTGGCATTGTTTGTGCCAGGAGCAGCGTGCAGCCACCTGGCACGGCTCCTGAATACCACGGCCTGCAACCCATTTCTAAGCACATCACACATCAGCATCTTAGGTGCCGTTAGATCAACAAACCAGCCAATGAACTCTTCAGGTCATTTAAATCCCCGGCCGGCTTTGAGGAAAGGACATAAAAATAAACCATTTATTGCGTAAAAGCCAAAAGAATGGGTGGGCCCCATACAGAGAAAGCCCCGTCCCCCTTAATATAGGGGCCCGCCCTCCCAGCATGCACTGGTCATTGATGGCTCAGTAGCAATAGCTCAACACATTGTGTGCCAATTAGCTATATCTGTAATGAACCGTCACACATGGGACTCCGCTCCTCTCATGCAAGGAGACAAAAGGAAAAATAATATTCTCTTTATGCAAAGCTACAATTGACTTTAAATCTCAGAATTCTGACTTTAAATCCCAGAATTCTGACTTTAAATCTCAGAATTCTGACTTTGAATCTCAGAATTCTGACTTTGAATCTCAGAATTCTGACTTTAAATCTCAGAATTCTGACTTTGAAACTCAGAATTCTGACATTAAATCTCTGAATTCTGACTTTTAAACTCAGAATTCTGACTTTTAATTAAGAATTCTGACTTTGAAACTCAGAATTCTGACTTTTAATTAAGAATTCTGGGCCAGATTCACAGAAAAAGTACGCCGGAGTATCTTTATCCGGCGTAAATTTGCCGCGTCGTATCTTTATTTGTAATTCACAAACAAAGATACGACGGCTTTTGGCTTCGTACGCCTTCGGATCGTAGGTGGAATTCTCCGGCGGCCGCTGGGTGGAGTTGGCGTCGTTTTCCAGCGTCGGGTATGCAAATTAGCTGTTTATGGCGATCCACGAAGGTACGCGCGTTCGCCGCATTCTCTTACGACGGATTTTCCCGTCGTAAAGTTAAGAGTGCTATTTAGATGGTGTAAAATTACACCATCCATGTTAAAGTATGACCGTCGTTCCCGCGTCGAATTTGAAAAAAAATTTTTTTGCGTAAGACGTCCGGGAATACGAATACGAAAGTACGTTACGCATGTCGCCGTTTAAAAAACACGTTGGGGTGCCGTAATTTCGCGCAAAGCACGGCGGGAAATTTCCTAACGGAGCATGGGCAGAACGTTTGGCGTGGGAACGGGCCTAATTTAAATGGTACACGCCCCATTTGAATTCGGCGGGCTTGCGCCGGACGGCTTTACGCTACGCCGCCGCAAGTTTACACACAAGTGCTTTGTGA